>NW_007731833.1:27964-31307 GCF_000696425.1 Galeopterus variegatus
GAAAAGCAATAACAAATCTCTCTCTGCTCTTGTCTCCTCAGCAGAATCCAGCAGTCCCCGAGTGCTGGGAGAATTACAAAAGCAAGGAAGCTGCAGCCACCACCAGTGCCCTTCAGCTTAAAATACTGACACCCTAGAGGAATGCCAGGCACAAATCACAAAGAACCAGGGCACTGCCCTCACCTCTCAATTCCACAGCAAACCTCGGCTCCAAGGTACACATTGCTGAATCCTTGCATTCCTGGAGGATCTTCGAGTGGCTGCCCTTTGATATTTGATAATAGAAATAGAATTACGAAGAGAGACTATGATTACATATTCTGTAAATGTAATTCTCAGTACACTGTCCAGAGGGTGTTAATATCATCAACATTATCACCATTGTTGTTACTGAGTTTTGAGGCTGATGAGGATTTGGATAAATGGAGAAGAGAAAGAAGAGCTTTCGAGGAAATGGAGCAGAGTAAAGGAAGACCTAAGCATTTGTTGTGAGATACCTATGGTAATTGATGGATTCATTTAGTTTATTAATTTATCCTTTTGTTCAACAAATATTTATTGAGCATCTACTAAACTCCAGACACCGTGCTGAGCACTGAACAGGAGAATGACACAATTAAGTGTCCTGCACTCAAAGAATTTACAATCTCATGAAAGACAGATATTAAATAAATTAAACAGACAAATTAATATTTAATTATAAATTGTGGTTGCTACATGCTATTGAGGGGAAATAACCTGGTTTTATGAGAAAAAATAGCAAGGGGGCAATTTATAATGGGAAAGTATTTGGGTAGGTCAAGGATAGCATCCCTGAGCAGGTGGCTTTGGAGTTGAAACTCAAAGGGTGAGCAGAAGTTGGCGAGACAATAAAGTGGGGAAGAGTATCCAGGCTTAGGGAACAGCCTGTGCTAAGCTGCAAAGTCAGGAAGCTGGGGAAGGGAGTCCCATGGAGAGGAGAGTCAGCAGGTTCAGGGATGGCTCAGCCTTTGAGGCTTGGAGTTTCCTCCCACTTTTCTAGCTGAGTTCACCTTCCCACCTGAGCACCCACCCACATCAGGCACTGTGGCTCTGTGAATTTGGTCTTCTCTCTCCTTCAGACAAGCACCTAAGAGGCTTGTGGTCTCTTTCACATACCAGATAGACATAACCTCCATAAAAGAGATGCTGATTTCTTTACTGACTCTGAATGTGTAATTGCAGACAGCAAAAAGCACTATGCCAAGGGAGTTACCATCCGATTTCTCAGACCCATTCCTAGTTCTCATTGACTTGGCCTGGCACTGGAGAATGTTTATCTGCATTTGGTGTTGATCTTCAATTGCCAGTGTTGACCAATAGTACCTGCCTCCCTGTGTCCTTTATGTGGCTAATGAGCAGTAAGCAGATACTTAGGTGCATGAGGGAGACAAATAGTTAAAGAAATGTTCTGATGAAATCTTAAATTTCCATGCAAAGACAGTAGTCACTTTCCAAATGATCTATTTGTAAATCTGGATTTTCTTTACAATTCTAAGACAATCTTTATCGCTTTTTCTCTTTCTCTCTCTCACTTTTGGAAAACACTTCAACAGATTATAAAATTCCCAAGTCCTCACAATCAGAGGCTTGAGTAACACAGTTTCTTGCTGACAGGCAAGAAAGAAAGCCTAGTAATAACTGACGGCTGTTTCGCTTTGGAAGAGATGTGTGTGAAGAGTCTCCATGGGGAGGCTCTGCAGTGTGGGGAACCTCCAGGGCCCCGAAAGGCAACAAAACCACAACCTTTAACTGTGGGCCACTTAAACACATCTTTATGACTTTTTTTTTTAATTGCATAAGTAATTCCTGAATACATTCTTGTTTTAAAAGACAATCCAGGAGGAGTCAGAGTAAAATGTGAAATTATCTCTCTTCCTACTCCACCCCCATCATTCCCACTCCTCAGAGAGAGCCATGGTCAGTGCCTTTCTATGCATTTCCACACCTACACATATACCATGGACAGAAACTTACCTGCCTCAGTTAATATGTCTTAAAGAGCTTGCCTATAAGCACAGGGAGATTTGTCACATGCTTTGTCATGGCTGCATAGAATAGAAGTATGTACCATAGTGCTAAGTGGAGCCTGAGCTGGGCTTGGGCTGAGACAAGAGCTTTGCCAGTAGTGACAAGAATTCATGTTCTCTATATTATTTCCATCTTTATTAAATCAAGCTGTATTAGACTAACAATAACTGTTTTATTCAGCAAGCTAAGAAAAAAATGCTAAGAGCTTTACACATGCTACTCTTCAAACATTTACAAGAATGCTACAATGCAGGGACTACTAATATTCTCATTTTATGGATGAAGAAACTGAGGCTCGTTTCAGAGATTGAGAGAACTGCTGGAGGTGAGGCAGCTAATAAGTGATGGAAACATTAGTCTCAGGCCAGTCTTTCTATCTCTGATGCCCATGCTCTTAACCACTGTTCTTTACCCCTTTTCTATAAGCATATCCAGGTCACAGGGGCTTTTTTTTTTTTTTAAGGAGCTCTTCATTTTGGTCCCCAAAGACTATTCCAAGCAAGCGAACCATGTCCATCCAAAGCCACCAACCCATGACTGGCTTATTCCCTAGTCGGCTTGGCCCACAGTCCTTCACATTCTGTGAACACACATCTTCACACAGCCGTCCCCAAGGTCCTGCATCCCTGATGACTTCACAGGGAGCTGTCCAGCCAGCTAGCAAGCACCAGGCCAGCTGCTTCACGGCTGGGGAAGGTGAGCTGAGATGAGGTGGTGGCCGTCAGCGTGCAGACGAGGAGGTAACACAGCAATGCGGTTCCTGGCAACTGCACTCATTAGAATACTATAATTGGTTCCCGCAGGGCATTGGAGGTTAGTGCACAGAGCAGACAGCGAGCAGGGGCAGAGGGGGAGTGCACTGTGTGGATTTTGTTTTCTCTTTTAGCTTTTCTCCTCCAGGAAGGAGCTTTAACCACCCCGGGCTCAACCAGTCATGCAGAGCTGGAATCTTCTATGGCCTGTCTCCACCGTCCACCCTCCACTGTTTCCCTTTTTGCACTCCCCTTTTTTCCTCCACCTGCCAACAGGAGCTTGGGACCTCATCCCACCCCTTTGACCAGAGAAGAAAGCTACTGATTAGCAAATTACATGGAAGGTTCTGGAACTTGATGTGACCGCCCTCACACACTGAATAAGGCAAACATGATTTTTTAATGAACTTAATGCAAAGCACAATGCTTAACCCAAAGTTATATAGCGCTAAAGGAGGAACTGCAGGCACCAGCAAAATTACAAGTCACAACCCAAATAATAGATAACACTTTATGCCACCCACACATGGAGCTGGACATTG
>NW_007731833.1:31737-45380 GCF_000696425.1 Galeopterus variegatus
TTTTTTTTGTGAACAGCCATTCCATTTGTAGGCCAACACACATTATTATACCTAACTCAACTCTCCCAGGATGCTCTACTCTGCCTTTCTAAAAATCTTGATGGAAGGGATCATAAATTATACTCAGAAGTCAGGAACCTTCTGTGGAAGGTTCTGCATGTTGATCTCGATGTGGCTCCGTGATTTTATTGCCTTTCTAAAAATCTTGATGGAAGGGATCATAAATTATACTCAGAAGTCAGGAACCTTCTATGGAAGGTTCTGCATGTTGATCTCGATGTGGCTCCGTGATTTTATGCACAGTAAAATTTATCAGATTAGTGCACATTGTGGTTCCTTTAAAACTTTCTCAAAATCCTTTTAAAAGGCAAATACAAACAATCCCCCATTTTCAAAAACATTGGGTCTCGAAATTTTATCTTTTGACTAATATTTTCCTGAAGCTCTCTCTACTTGTGTTTGCTGATAGAAGCTGAGCATCCCTAATCTAAAAACTTGAAATCCCAAATGCTCCAAAATCCAGAACTTTTTGACTGCCAATGTGATGCCACAAGTGGAACATTTCACACCTGACCTCTTGTCATGTTGCAGTCAAAACGCAGATGCACAACATACAGAGCATTCAGTATCCACGAGGGAAAAGACACCTTCTTAGACCCCTTCAGCTGAGACAGACTTGGATCCTATCCCCAAGAGATCTCATTTATGTGTATGTAAATATTCCAAAATCTGAAAAAATCCAAAATCCAAAACACTTCTGGTCCCAAGTATTTCAGATAAGAGTTACCCAATGGCCAAATCATGTGCTTTACTGAGCCCCGGGTAAAGACAAGCTTTTCAAAGAAAACCTACTTCAACTGCCCAAACGACATCACTTACTGCTTTTGCAACCACTTACAGGAGCTGCTGTCAGAAGCATAGGCAGGTTCACAGGTATGAGACCTGAGGCTTATACAATTTGGGGAATTCTTTAAAAGGTAAAAAATACAAAATTATGAATACCAAATTAGGTTACAAAAAGGACACTGAAAATTTCAGGCCTTTTTAAATCTCCCCCGTGCTCTCTTGAAGCAATTTATCAGAAATGTGTATATAAAAATGTTGCCTGTTTGCGGCTTGGCTTCCCCTGCACCTAGAACTCTCAACAGCTCCCAACCACCCTCATGCTCCGTTACTTTTTGGCAACTCTATCCCAAGCCAGCACATACGTGTTACCATGTCACTTTAGCCTGGTTTGAGCTGACACTTCTCTGTTTCATGCACAAACCCCAGGTGGACCATACAATCCTGCAGTGCAAAACCAGATGTCACATTGCTTTCATTCCTCTTGGACTATACATGTTCAGTGTCTTTTATAGGACAGTCTCTCCATACTATTGGAAAAATGTTTTGGGGGAGGGAAAGGGACTCCCTCAAAGACAGGTGGTAGTAATAATGGAGAACGATAAGGCATTAGTTAGATTAAATGGATTCTTCCCATGTTCCCACTGTTCAGATCCTGAATATTCTCTCAGTGCTATGCTGCACCAAACACCTTTTAAAAGTTGGTTTGACTGAAAATTAACCCCAGGCCATACAGAAAGTAAGAGACAGTCTGGCTTGGCTTAGATGGGTAAAGTCAGTTCCCCAGTCTGATTTCCTTTCTGCTTCACATGAAGGATTCTACAGAGAAGAAGGAAGAAAAGAGGAAATAATGGAGAGAGAGAAGAAAGAAGAGAAAAGGAAGAAAGAAGGCGAGGAATAAAGGAAAGGTTTTATAAAAACAAAAAAGTAGGAGATTAATGGAAAAAGAATACTTAATAAAGCTCTCTTGGGCTCACACTCTTTTTTTTTTTTTTTTTTTGAGGCTGCTGTATTAAATTAAAGTCATACATAGGTTTCAAAGGAAATCACATTTCTGCAGTCTGGTGAGCCCACCTGACAATGCACGCTAACAGAATTGTAAATGTAAAGGGTAATGCTTGTCAGTGCCTGACAGTTCTAAATGGCCTTTTAGTTCAGTACGCAGAGCTGTCATAAAAAAACATAAAAATGCATATGCAGACAGCTGAAACTGCTATGCACATCATTATCTGCAAATGGTATAAGTATCCTGAACAAAAGGCCTTCCAGTTTAAGGACATGCATAAGACATTTCTCTGCCTCCAGCTTTAAAACAAAGTGCTGTCAAGAAAACAAGATTCCCAGTGCCAGAACTGAGGTTTTTCTGTCAATCAGCGAGGTGCTACATTTGTACATATTTTTCTGACCCTGCATATGAGAAGAGCATTCTTAACAGATGTGTATTTAACTTCTGGCAGCTACATCTGTTTCTTCTGCATTTTCTTTCTTATTTCTTTATCATTATTCTAATAGACCACTGCGGAGGGGCGTTTTATTGTGTACTTATTCATCTCACCCTGTATTTACTTTCCTCTCTCCTCTTCTCTATCTTCTTTCCTTTAAAGCATTTCTTTCTTTCTTTTTTATTCTTTCCTTCCTTCCTTCCTTCCTTCCTTCCTTCCTTCCTTCCTTCCTTCCTTCCTTCCTTCCTCTCTCCCTCTCCCTCCCTTCTCTTTTTCTCTCCTGTAATTCAGGGAGGCCAAAGGAGCCCATGTTTAGGCCTGTGGTGATCCAGTTGGTGGAGATGTTCGTGGTTCCTCTCCAAAGCACTGATATTGTCTGCCCCTCAAGACTGAAAGTTGCTTTAAGGCAAAGACAATTTTTATAATGCAATAGTTCTGAAACCTAGTTGTACTTCAGAATCACATGAAGAACTTCCAAAATTTTCATTTCCTGGAATCCTCAAGAATGACCCTCTGAATCAGTCTCTAGGGGTGGGACCAGGGCATTCACATTTCTAACAACATTTCTAATGGTGGTTATCATTTTTTCATTCAGTCAAGCATGCATCAGAAAACATTTCCTGGGCCGGCTCGGTGGCTCACTGGAGAGTGCACCGCTTGGGAGTGCGGCGGCGCTCCCACCGAGGGTTCGGATCCCATGTGGTGACCGGTTCCCACTCACTGGCTGAGCGCGGCGCCGGCGCAACACCGAGGGTTGCGATCCCGTACCGGTCAGTAAAAAAGACAAAAAGGAAAAAAAAAAAAAGGAAAACATTTCCTGGGCATCTGCTCTGTAGCAGTCCTTGACCTAAGCACTGGGGACAGAGATGTGAAAGAAAACACAAGCTGCCCAACCTCAAACTCACTGTGTTCTATTGAGTGTGACAGGTTAATAAACATATAAACAAATACGTAAATATGATTGTTACAGAGAGTGACATTATTTTAAAACAAAAACAAAAACAGGGTAATGGAGCAGAGAATGGTGCTGCCAGAGTTCATGTGTGAAGGTCAGGAAACTCTCCTCTGAGAAGCTGACGTTCAGTGTGAGACCTGAATGATGAGATACCAGCCATGAAATGATCTGGGAAGATCTTTATTTCATTTTATTCTTTCAACAGAATAGAAATTATTATCATGAACTTATGAATAAGGAAAGTGATGCCCAGAGACGTTAATGACTTTTCTCAAATCACACTAGTAAGTAGCCAAACTGAGATTTATATTCCTGTGCCCGGTGAGATGCAGATGAGTCAACTTGAAGCTCCAGTCCTACTTCCACACCTACCCGAATCCTGCCCAAACATCATGGTCACCCTGAAGTACAATCTTTTCCTTCCATCCTCTAAGATGCATCCATCAATATAGCTATCCAATTATCAATCCATCCATCCAATATGTATATCCATCCAATGTATATAAGGGACATATTTCAACATAGGTCTTGTGGAAGACACTGCAACAGTTTCCCTAATCTAGCTCAATCTGAATTCCATTACTTCTGAACCATTAGGATTTGGACCACAAAAACTTATTTCCATTCAGGTTGTATATGTGGAAAATCCTAAATAAGACTCCAAACTTCTTAGACCACAGGCCATATTTTACAACTCCACAGTTTCTGGCTCATTGAAGACATTCTTCAATCCCTTTCACAAGGCTTTGGGTCTTGGGTTGAAGCCTTAAAACCTCCAGAAGAATTGCAAAGAGAAATAATGCTTTTTAATAATAATTTCCCTCCGTGACTAATGACCATTCCATTGTTGGAGATAAACTAAAGAACAGGACTTGGAAAACAGTCTAGTCAATTGGCTGAAAATGTGGGCCCTGGAGTCAGAGAGATTGACATCCCTTCTATTAGCTGTGATAGTGGAAACCTAGCTGTACATCAAAATCACATGAAGAACTTCTAAAATTCTCATTTCCTGGAATCCTTAACAATGACCCTCTGAATCAGTCTCTAGGGTTAGGGCTAGGGCGTTTGCATTTTTAACAAACATCCTAACAGGTTATCATTTTTTTCTCATTTCCTGGAATCCTTAACAATGACCCTCTGAATCAGTCTCTAGGGTTAGGGCTAGGGCATTTGCATTTTTAACAAACATCCTAACAGGTTATCATTTTTTCATTCCTTCAAACACACATCTAGGAGTTATGAAGTCTTGGTTCACTCAAATTAAAAGTGGTGATAATAGTAAGACTTACATAAGAGAGTTATTGTAAAGTTAAATGAGATAAAGCATGTATGAGGCTTAGTACAGTGGCTGGCATACAGAAGGCACTTAATAATGCTATCAACTTTTATTATTATAATTACTACTTTTCATTACACTGTTAGGTCAGACATTGCCTTGTGACAAACTGGACCAATCATCAGAGCTCAAAATGTCAGTTTCCCCTTACCTTGAAAGACACAGAAAGTACAAACCCTCCCATATGCAATGTGCCCAGTTACCCTCTGGGACCCTCTCTAAGGAAGGCATCATTTTTTATACTATGTTCTTGTACTGTACTTTCTTCTAATAGAACTTATGTCTTCTAGCTATTATAAAAAATAATGCTTTCCTGCTCCATCTCCTGGGGTTTCACTCTTGCTAAGAGCAATTGCTTGTTATTGAATGTACAATTTTGTTGCTATGGAAAACATATTGTGATTAATGAGACCCTGTGACCAAGGTTATTTGGGACATTCTTGGACGGGTTAGCATGATTCCTTACTTTTCACAGTGCCAAAGTTGGCTCCAGCAAGAACTGCATTATCAACCCCATTAGTAACTACCTTTTGAAGGGGATGTAGTTAATAAAAGGATCTACTTTGTTGTGGAGAATTGTAAAAAGATACAGAAATGAGGTAGCCTAAGAGGTGCAATGTGATGGAATATGTAACATACATAATTTTTAATTACAGAAAGGGAAGAAAAATCAACAAGGTAAAAATTTAGGAAATTTATCATACAGATGAGCTGAGATTATATGAGAAAAATGCATAATTATAACTGTGTCAGAAAATATTTACATTTATAATTATAAATTGTCATTTAAATTTTATATATAAGATGGGAGTTTGTGTGTGTCTATCTATTTATAACTTTTAGAGTTGAAATGGACTTAAGAAGTCAGTAAGACTTCAGTATAATCTTCCTTGCAGGGAGAAATCCATCCCATGGTTATTTCTTCAGCTGGTCTGAACTAACTACCTCATATGATGGGGGACTCAGTATCTTCAGAAGTAGCTCTATTGGAAAAGCTTTATACAGTACTTTTATCTGACATCTAAATCTGCCTGTTGGTAGCTTTCACCCTGGCCTTTTTAGAACAATGAAGAGCAAGATTATTCCATTTTTTCAGCAAATTTTAGAGTTGAAAGAGGCTTAGAGATCTCATTACTCAGGCTTCTCATGCTGCAGTTGAGAAAACTGGGTTCTTCTTTTTCTATAGGATTCCTTTCTAAGTATATGAAGAATTACTGTTTTCCTTGTTGTACAGATTGACCTTGAGGGGGCTGTGAATTCCAAGTATCCAGTGGACAGTTAGAATTCCAAGCTGAAACTCAGGAGAGAGGTTTGCAACAGAGCAGTGGATTCAGTAGCCATCGATATTTTTCCTGGTAACTAAACTCATGAAAATAAAGGGGATTGTATAAGAAGAGGACGTAAGCTGAGAAAACGTGAGGGCAAGTTGTAATCCTGGGGTTCCTCTTTTTATATATCATTGTGAAAGTTAATTTTGTTACTGATAGTAATAATGGAACCCAGACACAGCTGAGACCCCACATGGCCTTGTCTTTTCTGTGTGGCAAAGATATAAGTCCAGAAATCTTGAGAAATAATGTAACATTCTTACTCTGATTTTCTTTAAAGGGGGTAGTGTACAAAGTGCTTCTCAAGAGTTTTATGCAGTTAATCTCTTCCTTTTCAAAATGTCTGACTCAGAATGGCTGCTACAATTTGTTTTGCTTTCTGACTTCTTACACTTCTTCCCTCTCTACAATTCTTTCTCACTGCTATGCTGCTTTTCCCCCAAATAGGTTTCCTATTTGGTTTTCCCAAAGTCATACTGCTGCTCTTAAGCTGATAGTGCCTGCTGGGATTTCTGCTTTAAGCCACACTAGGCTGCCTAAGAACAGCTGGATGATTTGAAAGCTCCATAACACCTGTCCTCCCGTGCTCCACACAGAGGAAAGCACGAGAAGGTTATGCCCCTCACCTTCCCCCAGACATGCATTTCTTTATTTTCTCATTAATTTTGTTATTTAAAATTCTTACATAGAATTTCTGATGAATGAATTCTCAACAATATTACATCAATAGTTTCCTGAGGTTTTTCTTTATCTGAAAATTTCATAAGCACAAATTTATGTGTACACTTGATAAAACTTTCAGTGGAACTAAGTCAATGGTAGTACCAACAGAGACCCTCCCCTAGGTTGACCAAGATAATTTTCACTTGAATAGTATTGGAATATATTAAGCGACTGCATGTATTGACCTGAACAACTGGCATTGGCATAGTGACTTGCCCAAAGCCCAAAGTAAGATGGAATTCAATTCCACGGCTATTGACTCATTCAAGGTCACTAATGATTTAACAAGTTAAAAATGTATCAGAAGTAATATTAGCTTTGCAGCCCACCAAGTTTTCCAGCAGGAAATTTTGATAAAAGTTTTACTAAAATTCAGATCAACTTTGTTTATGTCCTCATGATCTCTCAACATACTAATACTGTTTTTAAAAAAGGAAATAGGTTAGTATTGTCTATTTCATTCTTGGTGAACTCATGTTGGCTCTTGCAAAACATCACATTCTTTGCTCAGGCTCCAAAGCTTCTCTAGTCAATAATCTGTCATAGAATTTTGGTCGAATGTGGTTAAAATCAAATTCCTGTCTATAGTTCCCAGAATTTGTTGTGAAAAAAATCACAAAACTGTTTATTTGCCTCTAGCACTCTCGCATGGATCTCATCCCTGAAACAGTCTCGAAGATTACAAGCAGTTTTATTTAACAACATAATATGGGATCCATATCCACACCCACGCACACGCTCTGATTCTTCCCCCTCCTCCCTTCCCTAGTAGTCTGGGGAGGAATAAATTTCTCTTCTCACACAGAAATCTTCAGTTCCTCTGTCATTTTCCTTTTCACCTGCCAAGTTGAAATAGTTTCTTTCCTCTTCCTCTTCGTGCCCAAATGTGAGCCTGAAGACAGGTCAGCTTGTTTATTGAAGTATCTGCTGCCAGATATAGCCCACCATGGGGCCAGCCTCCATCCAGTTTTGAAATAGGAAATATGAGATACAGAGACAAGGATTTAGGTACAGAGCCCTGTGTTCTGGTCTCAGCTGTGCTATTAATGTCATACTCTGACCCCTGGGCAATTATTGAACCATTTTCTGCTGCTGTTCATCTAAAAATTAGAGCCAATACCAACTTTCCCCCTGAATTCACAGGATGGTTGAGAAAATCAACAGAAGAAAATGCCAAGGAATAAATGTAAAGTGCTTCCTCGATATGTAAAGTTAAAATAACTCGACCTCAGAGTTGAAGCCTTGGGCTGTGCCCACCAGCTTTCCACCAGCTTTCCACCAGCTTTCCACCACTCTCTCCCTTGATTTTGGTGCTGCTGTCTTCATTTTGCCTGCCACGCTGTTTGCAACCTCATTCTTCCTCCACCCTCTTAGCCCGGAATTTCCTCAGATACCGGTCCCTCATTGCAGCCCACTGCCCTGTACGTTCTCAGAAAGATGATTACTGACTAATTGGTAAAACAATCCAAACTTGTGAGGAAATCAGTTGTGCATCCCCTCTCCAAGCAACAAATAGCAATCTCTGGACCACCATGCCACCCTCTTAGCCCGGAATTTCCTCAGATACCGGTCCCTCATTGCAGCCCACTGCCCTGTACATTCTCAGAAAGATGATTACTGACTAATTGGTAAAACAATCCAAACTTGTGAGGAAATCAGTTGTGCATCCCCTCTCCAAGTAACAAATAGCAATCTCTGGACCACCATGAAAGTTATGTTCCTGAACATTACCAGGGTCGACAAATCCATGCTTAGCAGTGTCAAGATTTTCTAACAAAGAGGAGGTTGGAGAGAAGTGGCATTACAAATAAATGTTTTAATACAGTAGATACTTTTAAAACACAAGAACTGAAAGGAATGTACTTCTAGACCACACTCAAATATGTTTAAAACCTGCTTCAAATATCATCTTACATAAAAGTTTAGGAAATATTTCTGTCAACTTCTAAGGCAGATTCTTCCTCTAGTTTTCTATTATGCAAAATCTAGGTTCTCTAAAATCAAGGTCATAAATTGAAAGCCTGTCTGCTGAATCTGGCTCAATATATGTTTTTTTCTCACATAGTATTTAAAAATGTTTACATTTGAATGTCTTTAGGCAGTGTATGTCTTTTCTAATTGCCACAGTCCACACCACTCTGTTGTTTGCCCTTGCACAATTTGTATATTAACATAAAAGCACAGTCGGAGGAGTCACAAACCTTAGTGACTAGATGCTCGTTCCAGAAAGACACAATTAGAAGTGAAATGTTGTTCCAGCTCTCCTATGTGCTAGTACTATGATCTTGGTTTGATTCTTTCTTCCAAAGGTCTAGTTTCTTCTGCATATGAAGATCCCATTGTCTTCTCTGCCAAAACTACAGGATTGATGTGAGGGTCATGTAAAATAATGTACACAAATGCAATTCACACATCAGGGTAAAGTATTCTTTAAATGTATTATATTATAAAGTAGCAGCTCCTGGCCAGTCTAAGACAACCCTCCCTTTGCACACACTTATTCAGGTACCCTGAATTCCTATCACCATCTGCCAAACGAACTTGGTGAACTGAAGAAATATAGAAGAAGATAAAGGGTCATTTACCTTGGTAGTTGATGTCCCATACGGATTCTATTTATATAGGACTGTCTACAATTTTTCAGTCTACAAATTACTCTGCACAGTTGCTTAATGGCCCTTTTATCTTATCTTTAATCACATCCAGGACTTTGCACCATTCCCCCATTAAAATTCCCATTTATCTCTTTGATCATTCTCTAGACCCTTATTTGTATGCAGACCTGTACATAACATATACTGTATATTTCTGGGCTAGCTGATAGCAAGTGAGGTCAAATGTACCAAACAGCCTAGTAAAAAGTAGAAAAATCAGGTTATTCCCACTACATAAAACACACATGCTTATATTGGTTTGGGCACGAAAGGTACGTACTTAGATAGGCATAGAACAACAACAATGGTAAAAATGGCACATTTGTTGCTATGTTGGAGGACCTTCAATAGAACAATTGCTCCCACTCTTGTTTAAGGAGCTTTAAATATATATACAGACACTTGGACCCCAATACCAGATATTCTGATGCAATTTGTCAGTGTGGTGTCGAGACCTTGAATTGTTTCAAAAATTTCCTCTTCTTGAAGTGATTCTAATGAGTAGCCAGTATTGAGTACACTACAACAGTAATAATCTTAGAACTTTCTTATGTTCAACTGAGTCTTGGTTTGTGTTGCTCAATGAAAATTCTTTCTTTTTTTAATGCAGGTATCCTACCCTGGAATTACAAGTGCTAACAATATGTTCCCTCTAAAAATATGTTCCCTCTAAAAATTCCTCTGCCGGGAATCAGTCTTAGAGAAATACAACCCTAATATGCAAAGACAGAGGTTCAAAGTGACACTGTGAACAACAGTTAACAACTGGAAGCAATCCAAATACTCATCAGTACAGGACCAGTTATAAAAAAGAAGAAAAGGGCACAGCCAACGTAATGAAACACCATACAGTCCTTAAAAAGAATAGGCTAAGTCCTGAAGTCTACCCTGACAGAAAAAACAAAAAACCCAGAATACATTTAATGAAAAAAAAATTGTAGAATAATATGGGTGCAAGATACACTTTTGTAACAAACTCATCCTCAGCTGAAATGACTAACACAAATTGTAGAGTAAGCAGTTCTTGAATTAACAGAAAAAATTCTAAAGAGATAAACATCAAACTTTTTACTGGTTACTCTTTGGAGTAAGATGAGATAGGAAAAGGGAAAACTTCTACTTTTTGCTTTATATTCTTCTTTAATATTTAAATGGTTATAAACAGAATATATTATGTTTATAATTTTTTAAAAGAGAAGACAAATATTTGTCAACCACACCCTCTGCCCTCAGACACATTGCCTTCCAACCCAAATGTTAATCTGGCTATTTTAAAAAAGAAAATGATGGACGCTGTACTGGCTGAATTTCTCTGCAGATCAAAAACACCCCGCATCTTTTCCATGCAGCATTCCATTGCAGTATGACAGAGCCAAGTCCTGCGTGTGGGAAAGTGTGTCTTTGTGTGTGTGGATCTCGTTGTAGTTACAAGGTTCCTCCCTTTGGTAACAATTTAACACCCACATGCATCCTCAGGAAGGTCAAAAGGGAACAGCAAGAGTAAAAAAACATGTTTTAGAAATGTTAACTAGCTCCCACTTCCAAAATACTTTTCCTCCACACTAAGAAACGACATCATGCATGTTTCCGTGAGTTTCTGATGGATTTAATAAAATGAGTGGTGATACTGTCCATAGAAAAAGGGAGAACTGGCAACATACTTTTCATCGGAAATGAGGCAATGTGCTGGGAATAACATTGAATTTTACAACATAAGTGTAAAAGCCATCACGCTTAATTCTGTGTCCTTTTCATAATTCATACAGGGGTCTTGTGGCCATTTGGAAATGTGAGAGTCCTGGGGAAAGAACAATTATGAAATTTCCATATTCATAGAAAATCAGCACCTCCTCAGATGATTTAAAAAATATCGAAATTCCATCCACAAAATAGAAAGTAGGTAATTTCCTGTAATTTTATATCTGAAACTTCAATTTGAATCTTCAGTACATTTAAGTGGTAAAGCAGAAAATCTAATAATCAGCATGTTTTAAGACGTTTCAAGTGAAAGAAAGAAGCTTGGGAGACTCATGATGATAGAGAGGAGGTATTTCTGAATGTGCTGTGGTACGATGCCTGGTGTTAGCCTGTTTCGTTCAGTCTCTCTTTCTCTGAAAGAATGAATGAGTCGGTAAAATGTAAGTAAAATTTGATACAATCTTATACAATATACAGTCCAGTTTGGAATCTTTAGGCAACGATTTTGTAATACAAGTTTTCCCCTCAAATCCCTATGCAACCTGAAACATGTTACTAAAACTTTCTGTGCCGTAGTATTCTCACCTCCTAAAACATGAATAAAAATACTTGCCTATCTGATTGGACTGCAATGAGGATAAATGAGAGGATATACAATAACACATTTCTAAAAGCTAAAGGACTATGAACAGAGGCAGCATAGTGTAAATAAAAAATGATACTAACTAAAACCGAACTACCTCAGGTAATTTCCACAAGCTCGTTTCTTCGTCTGTGAAAGGAGATGACTCATTAATGATTAATCTAATAAATAGTTCCCCCCCAAATACCAGGCATTGTTTTAGCTGCTGGAAGGAATAATTGTTCCATTCTGCCTACTCACAGGGATATCATGGGCATCAATAAATCAATACCCATCAAATACTTTGGAAACCATGAAATGTTGCACCCTGGCCATAATAATCATATATATTGTATATTGACAAAATAAAAAATTAAAAAAAAATAAAAAATAAAAAATAAAAAATAAAAAAAATAAAAAAAAAATAAATTTAATGATCAATCTGCTATGTTAAAAGTGACAAATCAGGCAAATTCTACCCTCTCAGAGCTTAAAGTCTAGCATGGTTGCTGAATATACAGCTAGAGGTACAACATTTTTTTCTTAAGTAAAGTGATGTTAGTATTATAAGAGTGTGGCAAATCGGCTTCCAGAATGAGTTGAAAACTTGTGGTTCAGGAAGGATTCCAGGAAGAGGCTGGCTTGGTGCTGACCTGATGCTGCTGCAGAGATGCTTATCAACCCACTGGTACTTCATCCATTCAATGGATGTTTACTGAGCTCTTGCTATGTATGTGCCAGACCCTGTGCCATGCACTGTCATGGGATATAGTATCTCAAAGAAAACACATACACATACACATGGTTTTTGCCCACATGAAATTTAAACCATTATACATTTTCTTCCCAGTGCTTCCAGGCACAGGTCTCTTATCTGGATATACAAAAAACTACTCTAGGTGGGCTAGACACAGTGGTGTACTGAAAAAACTCTCTGGGAAGGGGAACGGAGGGAAGAAGCCTCGATTTGCATCATTTGCCGATTTCCATGGTGTAAATACTCCCACTGTGGATCATTTCAAGCCACCAACTGTTTGACAGCAGACTCAAAAAATTCCTGAATACTTAGTCACTGGTTTTCATAAGCTGCTGTAAGCCAGCCCTAGCACACTATTGAAGACCAAAGTGTTTTAGTTTACTATTTAGCCTAAAAAATGGCAACATTTGTTAGACTCCTGATGAACATCCACCAAATGCCTCTTGATTCCAGTCTGAATCCCCAAAAGGCCACAGGGCAATAGCCAGGGTGATTCCAGATTGGCTCTTTACCCTGCAGTCAGAGATGCCCCACTGGGCTAAAGAGTGTTCTCTAGAATGCTGAAATACCATCTTATGAAACAGAAGCCCTAGGACTCAAGTACAAAACAAAAATAAATTTTAAAAATTATGTATCACTCTTTAAACCTCATGGCATGATTTCTAAGTAAAACAAAAACAAAAACAAACAAAAAAAAAAAAAGAAAGAAAGAAAGAAAGAAAGCCCACCCACAGGGTTAAAAAATAATATCATAGTAAGAAAGAAAAAAGCCACCAAGGACAAAAGAGAGAGAGACCTTGTTCACGACTCCTTCATGCTGTAAACAGCTCTCAGTGCACAAANAAAGAAAGAAAGAAAGCCCACCCACAGGGTTAAAAAATAATATCATAGTAAGAAAGAAAAAAGCCACCAAGGATAAAAGAGAGAGAGACCTTGTTCACGACTCCTTCATGCTGTAAACAGCTCTCAGTGCACAAAACGTGTTAGTTCAAGGGAACAAACTTTTTATATGAGTATTGGGTGAGGTCAGATGTTCCTGCCCAAATAGAAAGCTATTTCACAGAATATTCCAGGCAAAAGTATGTGCTTCATTCAACTTTGCTTAACACAAAGTGAAATTGACAAGTATTTGTTAAGAAGCTACATAGTAAGAGAGCCCTCCAGAAGTGTAAAATACATTCTCCACCCTCCAGAAGCTTGCAACCTGGCTGGAAAGTTTTGTGTCTACTTGTTAAAGGGTGGCTTGAGTGACCAAAATTAGGCACGCCCAGATTATTGGTTTTCA
>NW_007731833.1:46260-49259 GCF_000696425.1 Galeopterus variegatus
CTAGATCTGAATCTAAACACTGTTTTATTTGATTGTTTTGTTTTGGTTTGGTTTTCCCTCCGAAAATCCTTTCCTGATGGCCTATCTTGTTTGGGCTTCAAGGTTCTGTGTGACTCCTACCACCCCTGGCTATGTACCACACCTTACTGCAGCGTATCACACCTTACTGTGGTTGCCTTTGTGTACCACACCTTACCATGTTGCATGTACCACACCTTACCTCGCTGTGATTGCCTGTCCTCACTACTACCTGTTAAGTTCTGTGAGAGCTCATGTATACCACACACTCTGATAAATTTTACATGCATTATTTCATTTGATGCTAACTACGACCTAATGAGGCAGTTATTTTATTACCGTTTTTCAGAAGAGGAAACTGAGTCAGAGAGGTTAAGTAGCTAATCTATGGTAACACTTCTAGTGTATTGGTCAAGACTTTTGGTTGCAAAAAACAGAAGCCATTCTAGCTGGTTCGAGCTGGAAAGATGGATTAAAAGACATTAAGTAGCTTGCAGAAGCTCTCAGAGGGCCAGAGAACTCAGCTTGGGTACTGCATAGCCAGATATGGGCATATCCAGGAGAAAGGCTCTCTACAGCATAACCCCCATTGTCCACCGATGAGCCCCTCTGATGCTAGGGACTGGATACTTGACATTGCACCACAGCCATCTGAGGAGAAAAACTCATTCACCCCGAAGACCTTCCCTCCCTACTCATAGCCCTCTCTTCACAGTGCTCATGGCTGCCCACGAGTCTTGTGTGAATGCCCTAGCTGAAAAAGAGTCTGGGCAATGCAATTTTTAGCTTTCTAGCTAATAGAAATGTTGCACTGGAAGAGTATTTAAATGGTAATGAGCGCACTCTCTTACAGTAACAGCTATTTGCTTCACCCAGAGCATAGAAGAACCAGGATTTAAACCTTAAGTTCAAAGTCCATGAATTGAATTGTTACCCCTACCCCATACCTGGTGTTTCCCATTCCCCTCAGGCCCACAGTTCTTGGGGTGTGTGGTTCTTCCAGGTTTATTAGCAGAGGGACTTTAGATCTCTGGATTCCTCAAAGCCTTCTTTTGTCTGGAGTGAGAATGAACACAGACCCTCGAACAAGTGACACAGGTCAAGGGAAGAGGTATCACCTTGGGCTCATACGTAGCCAGAAATGGCCTTAAGAAAGCAATAGGGTAGGATCTAGAAAAAAATGGTTAGAAGGAAAAGTAATAAAGTTACCATTCACTGGTTAGGCACCTGACAGGTATTAATTCTGATTCTCTCAGAAGCCCTTCAACCCTTCAGTGTTACCCCGTTTTATAGATGAGAGAGCCTTGGTTTTAAGGTAAAGACACCTGATCAAGGTCACACAGGCAGTGAGTGATGGAGACAGCTGGAAGGTAGGTCTCTCTGTTCTCAAGACTGTGTTTTCCTAGGTGTTGATAATGACAAAAAGCACAGATTCTACAGTCAGATTGCAAGAATACAAATCCCAACTTAATGGCTGTATAACCTTGATTAATTCATTTAAGCTTGCTGGGCCTCAATTCCTTCATAAATAAAATGGAGATATTTGCATTTATCTGATGGGGTTATTAAGACATTCAAATGAGATAATCTTATATGAAGTGTTTGGCCCATAACCAGATGTTAGCTGCTGGTATTATCATTGCTGTGCTATTATTATTATTATTATCATCATCATCATCATCATCATTATTAATTTTTTTTGTTTTAGGCTATGCTTCTGCCTCTCTGAAAAACAGTATTGTAGGAAGGCAAAGTGTATGTTGAATAAAAATGCTAGAGATGCTCATTTGCACAGCACATGCATGGGGCCGTGAGCTCCTCACGCTTGCTGGAGTGGAGAGTTCCCGCAAAAGAGTCGTGGGTGATAAGACTACAGCTGGATGCAGAGCTGCCTTGCACGGAAAGCTTTGAATTCCCTGGGAGATGGGCTCAATTGGGCCCTGGCAGGGACCTGCCTCGGGGGTGGCAGTCACAGAACTATTCCCAGCTGCTGTGCTTCACATCCTCGCCCCAACACAAAAGAGAAGGATGAGTGACACCTCAAACAACTTTGGAGAGTCTAACAACAATTTTCAACTTCAAACAGGCCACACATAAAAGTTGAAGACTTTTGCTACAAACCCAACCACTGGGAAATCACTGCCTGGCTGACATTAATTCCCCAGCCACTGTGAAGCTGTTACTGAAAATGCAACTTTTTTATTCCAAGTCCTTTAACATTTCAATCTAGGGCATGGGCAATGTGGAGTAAATCCAGGTCAGGTCCTACTTTAATCCCCAAACTGAGTATTAGTGTTAACTCCACAAGGAATTAAAGCCCAAAGGTGAGAGCAGGGAGAGATGAAGGGCAATAGGAAATTATTTAGATCCTACTAGAATTTTTTTTCTTTATGTTAGCATCAATATACAATTTGAGTTACCATCATTATTGCTGGTACTGGGTGTTTTTTTTTTTTTTTAATTCTTAACCCCACATTACTTTTATATAGCATTTTGGAGTCTGTAGAGTTGATCTATGTGTGTTATCTTGTTTGATTTCATTTGCTTTATAGGGACTAAACAAGTTAAGTTTCAGAATAATGAGGCTGGGAATAATAGGCACCTCCGAGATCATTCTAGTTTCAAGAAGAGCCATCTCAAGAGAAGGTGCTGATCATGGCTTCACTGCCAGGCATTGTCAGAATTTTAGACTAAAAAATGGAAAACATTCACTGAGATTCTGTTATTGCAATGCTGTGTGGCTTTGGGGACTGGGGTAAATGTACAAGCCTTACTTTAGAGGAGACTTCAGTCTCATGGGAAAATAATCAACTACTTAGGAAATTATAAGCAGTGGAGAACAGATGAGGTACAGTTAAGTGCAAGTTGAGATAGAAATATCCCTGCTCCAGGTTTCAAATTGACCCAGAGATTTTTAGGGGACACATTAAAAATAGTTTTAGTGTTTTTAGATAAATATAGCTTAGACCTATTGTTTAAAA
>NW_007731833.1:49863-52745 GCF_000696425.1 Galeopterus variegatus
TCAGATATCTCTCTGCAGCCATCTGATTTTGCAGAGCTGAAAGTTTAGATATTGCTATAAATACAGCTTTTCATATATGAAACCACTTTAGACATGATGATTTGTAAACTCATTTTTTATTTTATAATATGACAAAGACAAATTTTAATGTTGAAAAAGAGAGGATTACCACATCATTTTAAAAAGCTGGATACGGTACTATTTCATTACAGTCATGTGCCACAGAATGGCGTTTTGGTCAACTACAGATGGTGTATACAAAGGTGATCCCATAAGATTATAATGGAGCTGAAAAATTCTTATGACCTAGTGATGTCGTAGCTGTCATAATGTCGTAGTGCAATGCATTACTCATGTAGGAGCAATAGACTACACCATATAGCCTAGGTGTGTAGTAGGCTATACCATCTAAGTTTCTGTAAAGACTCTCTGGGATGTTTGCACAAAGACAGAATTGCCTTAGGATGCTATTCTCAAAACGTATCCCCTGTTATTAAGCCATGTGTGACTGTATACAGATGTATGATATTTAACCAGAACACTTTTGATAGTTATTTAGTTGATTTGCAATTCTTTGTAACTATTACCAGTGATGTGATGTTTATTNTGATAGTTATTTAGTTGATTTGCAATTCTTTGTAACTATTACCAGTGATGTGATGTTTATTCTTCTGTGTACATCTTGTGTACTTAGGTGAATATCTTTTTAGGATAAATTTCTGGAAATGTGATTGCTCTGGATCAATTACACTGAAGGTTTGATACAAATTGCCAAATTGCCGATGAGTTACTTTCCAAACTTTAAGTTCCAGATGTCTGGTTGTGGTGGAGTCCTCCCTGACTTTATTTTTTTTTAATTTTTTTTTTTCCTTTTTGTCTTTTTTCGTGTCCGGCAACGGATTGCAACCCTCAGTGTCGTGCCCGTACTGGACCGGGACCGGCAACGGGATCGCAACCCTCAGTGTCGCACCCACCCCTCGCTCAGCCAGTGAGCGGGAACTGGTCTGTATGTGGGATCCGAACCCTCGGCGGGAGAACCACCATGCTCCCAAGCGGTGCACTGTAGCAGTGCGCCACCGGGCCGGCCCCTCCCTGACTTTAAACTCACTATTAGCTCCTCCAGAATTTGTCAGAAAGAGGCAGGGAGGGAGAATGTAGAGCAGGAAACACATCTAACATGTGCCTGGTTCTGCAAGGTTCTTTATGCACATGATCTCACATAAGTCGCACAGCATTCTTGAGAAGTTGGTATCATTCTGTCCACTTGATATATGAAGACTGGGAAGCTCAGAAGCTGGGTACATTTCTCAAAGAAAGAGAGAAGTTTAGTATTGAAGCTTAGGCATTCTTGGGGGTCACAAAATGCCCTGTGGACCTGGAGGATGAGTAATATAAGTGGGTTGAAGAGGACAAGATTTATCTGCTTTGAATTTTTGCTTTAAACTCAAATGTTTCTTTGTCATATTCCTATTAACACCCATTAAAAACCAGCACTAAGGATGGGTCCTGTGCCAATTCTCTCTCCATAAATGTCAGCACCTGCTTAGGGCTCCTAAGATTGGCCTTCGTCTCTGCTGTGGGACTGGCTTTTTCATGAGTTTAGGTCTGAGAAACAGGTGAGTTTCCTACTTCTCCAAGATCATAAAATAGGAAACATCAGTCAGAAGCTGTGAGTGGAAGCCAGCCAATGCGTGTGTTTGCTGGAAATGAAACTGGTGGGCCCTCCAGGGCCAGGGCAGATGGACTCAGGGGCATTTCTTCACCATCTGTTTCAGTCTCCAATGTGTCTTGATAGATGGTTTTCCCTTATAACCCATTAGTCACCTCATCCTTCTCCCTGAGCTCTGTTCCTTGAAATATGGTTCTCTCATTTGAATAGCAATGACTAAGTGCATTGGAACCTACTTAAATACATTCTAAAAGCATTAAATTGGGAACACACAATTCAGCAATGTACCAGTTGCCAAACTACAGTAAGAGTAAAACTATAGTAAAAACAATTTAATGCATGAAACATGCATTCAGGGAGGCAGAGAGAGAGTAAGTTTTTCCAGTGCAACGTCAGCCTAGTGGCTGATATTTTGGAAGAAGTGAGTGGAGGCCATTGCTGAGAGAGAGAGAGAGAGAGAGAGAAAGAGAAATAATTGATGAAGACCCAAGGAAAAATGCCCTTGATCTTGAAGATATTACTTTATTTCATGAAATACCTTAAAAGTCAATGACAGACTATAAAGTCAGAAAGTCAATTTTTTTCTCCTTGGATATAATTCCAATATGTGTATATAAACATGTCAAAGAGTCCTCCAGGAAAAAAAAGAAAGAAAAAAGAAAAAACTATAGCTTGAGAGCTGGGTCATGTTTTCAAATGGCCTTATTATTCCTGTTTTGCAGTGGACACTCCAATACTTGGCCTGAAAATGTTATCCACACCCAACTGGCTGAGTGATTTATAATTTGCTATCCACATTCTCATAGCTGTTTGGTCAATTTTAAAGCCTCAAATTAAGTTTGACGTTTACTCTACCAAAAAACTACACACACACTGAGCTATCACTCAACAAATTCATGTCAGACTAACCACTGTCTCAAAGTGCTTTCACCCTGGCACCAGAGTCTAGTTATATCTTCCTTCCTTCCTTCCTTCCTCTCTCTCTTCCTTTCCTTTTTCCTTTCTTTTACATATTTATTCTTCTCCCCCTCCCTCTCCTCTTCCCTTTCCCTCCTCTTTTAGTTTGGAAATACCTAGTGCTAGAAATCCCAAGAGAAGAAAGGTTTTTTGTGTGCAATAACTGATCCTGACACTTCCTGCTTCTTGTAAAGCCAGAAATAACTCCTCAGTAACTGCAACCAGGGAGCATCAGGAAGTACAAAAATGAAATTAA
>NW_007731833.1:53368-57359 GCF_000696425.1 Galeopterus variegatus
TTCCCTCTCCTCTTCCCTTTCCCTCCTCTTTTAGTTTGGAAATACCTAGTGCTAGAAATCCCAAGAGAAGAAAGTTTTTTTGTGTGCAATAACTGATCCTGACACTTCCTGCTTCTTGTAAAGCCAGAAATAACTCCTCAGTAACTGCAACCAGGGAGCATCAGGAAGTACAAAAATGAAATTAAAATCTATGTATTTCCCCAAATAGAAAAAAAATCCATTTGTTCATTTACACTTAAATAAATATTTATTAAGCTCCTCATCAGAGGCAGCAGATTGGCCTTGTACTCATTCTGGGGCTACAGCAGCAAGAAGAGAGGAAGATTTCTGATGTCACTAAGCTCAGAGTTCAGTTGATCAATACTCTTCTTGAGAAACAGTGGTGTGGACATGGTCTGTTACCATCCCAGGCATTTATTTCTCCATGTGTGGCCCCAGGGGCCCCAGGTGAATTAACACCATCTTCAGCTCAAGAAGTAGGCCCTGATTGGCCTAAATCAATGAGTGTAATCTCATTCCTGACTTCCAGTCAAGATGGCCAAATAGACAGTCCCCAGCCTCACTCTCTCCCATAAATCAACCAACTTAGAATTATTAAAAAGCAACAACAGCCAAGCTGGGGCTGCTAGAGCTCAGGGGAAGAGGAGAGACCTACGGAGTTCATGAAGGCAGGAGAAGCCACAATGAGAGAAAGAAAGGACTGCTCCAACCATTTTGAATCCTGGTCATGTCCAGGCTGGAGCTGCTGAGCACATGGAGCAGGAGCCTGCAAAAGCTGTAGCTGTGCCCTCCAGATGAAGTTTCTTGGAGGTGGCAGGGGAGAAGAGGACCTTGGTGGCCCCCAGGCCAGCAAGACTACTAATAGGGTTCCTATGGACCCACATAGGAGCGAAGAGGCACAATAACTGAAGAAAAGGAGCCACTCAGAGGCCAGTGAGTCATCACAAGGGACTGCCACATGGCCCGTCCCATGGGAAGTGTTTGCAGTACAGGCAGTGTGGGAGATGGGCCTACTGGGGGAACACTGGGGCACAGCACAGACAGCCGATCTGCCCCCAATCAATGAAGGACCACTCAGAGGAGACAGGTCAGGAATATAGAATTGTATGGGGTGAAGTTTGATGAAAAGACTCAGGCCCAGACCAGAGTTTTGGATCTCTTGAGAGCCAGAAGTACCTATAAAGTCAACCATTAAAATGTGAGCTGCACAAAAAGCCTTCCTTAGGGAATCAGCAGCAAAGCAGCAATTTAGTTCAACCGGAGAGCTCAAGTACTGGTCCCCACAGGAAGTTCCCCCATTTTAGAAGTAAGCAAAGGGCAACAAATTAGTTCCAGTGCAGAGTTTATGTGGTGGGAACAGCAAATAATACAACACAGAACTGAAAGAAAAAACAAAGTACCCACAACCAGAGACAAAGTTTCATATTAACTAGTAAAGGTCCCATTTCACGAAAGAACACCTATAACACATAGAAGGACCAGAAGTCCCTTGGGATACTAAGCCAGCAAGAGGGGAGGACTGGGGGCCTCAACAATGCCCCCCAACACCTGCAACCAATCCCAAGGGTGGGGGATGAGGGCCTTAGCCATGCCCCTCCAGCACATGTAGCCAGCCCAGCAGCGACCACTGAGCAGCTGCAGGAAGTGCCCCAACCTCTCCCAACCTGGGGCAGTAGGGGTCCAAGGGTCTTGGCCACGCCCCCCTGACACCTGCAGCCAGCCCAGTGGCCACCACAGAGCCACCACTGGAAGTGCCCTGGGCTCTCCCAAGCCAGGGTGGTGGGGGGCCTAGGGCCTCAGCCACACCCTTAATACACACAGCCAGCTCAGTGGTGACCACCAAGTCACCACAGGAAGCACCCCAGGCTCTCCTGAGCTGGGGCAGTGGGTGCTCTCAGGCTTCAGCCATGTCCCCCCGACACCCACAGCCAGCCCAACAGTGACCACCAAGCTTCAGCAAGAAGTGCCCTGGACTCTCCCGAGCAGGGGCAGTGGGGGGTCTTGGGTCTCAGCCATGCTCCCCCCAACACATGCAAGAAGGGCCCTGGGTTCTTGAGCTGGGATGGTGGGGGATGAGGGCTTTTTCATACCCCCCTGACATCTGCACCCAGCCCAGCAATGACCAAGCCACTGCTGAAAGCCCCCTGGTCTCCCCTATGGGAATGAGGGGGATGCCACAGACCTCAATCCCTCCCCTCCTCCTCCCTCCTTCTTCCATCCCATTTCTTTGTCCTTTCCCTCTCCCCCTCCCTCCCAACTGCTCCACAACAACATCTTAGAATGTAAAAAATAATATTAAGAAAATTTCACTTTCTTTAAAAAATGTCATTCCTGTTGCTACAGTTATTGTGTCAGAGATGGATGCAAGAATGGTGTTGGTCCAATCAAATGGAGGATCCTTGCTTAATGGTTGAGGAAGGAGAGCTAGCTCCTCTCTCTCTCCTCACAACCCCCCTCCCACATCCCTCCTGGACATATGTGAGAAAGCACCCAGTCATCTTGTGGCCATAAAGGGGACCAGGCCTAAAGAGAAATTAGAAAGCAAAATGGAGAGCAGAAGGAAATTGGGTCTTTGGTAACATTAGTAAGTTGCTGGGTCAAACCCTTCCTGAAGCCTATTGACTTTCGACTACTGCCTTTACCTATATACCAGTTTTAGTTGGATTTTCTAACACTTAAAAGATGAAAGAACACTGGTACACACAGTGATGTGCTGTTTATTCAACAACTTTGAGAAATACAATATTCTACTCACACAAATGTTCCTCTTAACTGAAACCTGACACTTTATGAAGTGTGCTTTATTTAAGCTATTTTTGATGGAAATTAGTATAAATTATATTAAATGCTTTGGTGCCTTTAGAATTATAACAAGTAAATCGTATGAGAAGTGCTCTTGCTATCCTGAATATGCCTTCCATTCTTCCATAATACTTTGACACCTGCACAAACTATTGATGTGGGTTAGATTGTTGTTTACATGCTAAACATTTCTGAATATTAGCTTTTTTTAAAAGCCACTTTTTGTAGTTTTGCAGTTACAGTCCTCGCTTCCAGCTTCTATTTCATGTGAAGATCACCATGCCAGCCTCTAATTGATATTTCTTTCATGTAATTTATTGCTTATAAATCTGTTATAAGCTGGGAAATCATATAACCAAACCCGTTAGACTTGTGTTTAAAGTAAGAGTAAATGGACACTAAGTAAATGGCTTGGAAGTGGTGCGGGGTTGTTGGAGCAAGTGTTCTGTCAATCACACATTCTTAACCCTGCTGTTGGAACTCTAAACTTCCATATAGAAACCTTAGAAGTCCTACACAAGATAAAGAGAAAATATAGCTGTGGGGTCCTGGTACTCCTAAGTCCTACTTCAATCAGTACATCTGCATTTTTATTTGTTTTATATAATAAGATTCTGAAAAAAAATTCATTTGAAAAAAGGATTTAATTCTTTAAGGGAAAAAAAGAAAGAAAACTGCTCCTCTATACCAGTTTGTATGAGAAAATACCATTCTATTTGTTCCTTTCAGGTAAAATATTTTCCATACTAGGTAAACTCTTGGATTTGCAAACTTACCTATACAGTTCCAGTGAGGGCAAGAGAAAAAAGGATTGCAATCTTTGCCTTGTGGAACCAATGGCTTAATTTAGTTTTACAAATGTGGCTTATTCAAATCTCAACTCAACAAAATTAATTTTTGCAAAGTCAACAGTTTACCCAGTTCCATTACATTTAAAATATTATTGATTGTGAGATATACCATTATTGTATGTGTCACTAAGAAAAAAGACCCACTGACAATTAAACCATGAACTATAGACACCCTCTGGGCACCACCTCAGTTCTGTGCAGCCCTTGGCCCACTTCCCGCTGTACGTCTTGCTTCCACCCCAGAATTTCTCTGACACTGCTCTGTAGGGTGCCTGCAGCCTTGCTACTTGCATACCTGCAACCCAAAGTCATGGGGAAATCATACCCCATGGGGCAAC
>NW_007731833.1:58765-78582 GCF_000696425.1 Galeopterus variegatus
TACTATTCCATCCATCCATCCTTCCATCCATCCATCCTTCCATCATCCATTCTTCTATCAAATATTTATTGACTGTCTATATGCCAAGCATTGTGCCGGGATTTAAGGATTCAGTATTGAACAAAAAAATGTTGTCTCTATCCTCATGAATCTTACAAACACACATACAAATCAGACTACTTAAAACACAAATATAAATATAAACATTTTATTCCCTTTCTTTCGTGGTACCCAAATACATTTCAAAATCCTTAGCAGGCAAGCCCTATATGATCCTCAGTGATCTGGCCCATGATTTTTGCCCTGACAATCTCTAGTCTGGCTAAACCTCACACTCTGAATCCCTCCCTTCTCTCCTGCCCCTCCTATTCTCTGGACTCTAGCTACACTGGCTTTTTATCAGCTCCTGTGTTACCAAGCTGCTTCCCATCAAACTTCTCTTCTCCACTTGAAATATTCTTCTGTCTTCATTCCCCGGTTAACTCTGATTTCCTTTTCTCAGGAAACCACAAAACCTCTACTAGGCTGAATTCCACTCTTCTAAGAGCTCGCCACATGCTGTGACACTCATCAAAAGTTTAGTAAAATAATACCTTTTTTTAAGAGATCTATGTTCTTTGTTAGACTGCAAACCTATTGATGGCAGGGTCTTGTTCTTTATTGTATACCCAATGATCAGCTCAGTACCTTTCGTGTAGTAAATGCTCTAAAAACATTTGGTAAATGTGTTTTAGAAAGGTCTCCACGAAACTGAATTGAAAAGAATATTGGACAATGATTCAGGAGGCCAGGGATCTATCCTTTATTCTTCTTACCCTTTGTATGCTACACATTCCTCACTTGCAAAATAAGAGTACACCTGCAGAGATCTAAACTCCCTTACAGTTTTAAGTTTCAATGTCTGCAGACATAAAGGATTTAACAATTTAAAGGATGAAACCTCCAAATTCTGAGTTTTCACAACTACCTGAATTTCAAGTATGCTGATATATCACAGCCCTCCACCTAGAAGCTCAAATTGAAAATATTTAATATCCAGATATGCACCTGCTTTAATTGAGCTACATGACATGTCAATTTTTATATACATAAACTTGAAAATTTTACCTGAGCAAATAAAAGACACCACATTTGTATGGCAGAGTCTGAAAAGTAGCTTGAAAGAAATAACACACAATTTTAAGAACTATCTCTAAGTTAGAATTATAGAAGACTAAAGCATTAGATTTCAGACTTTTATAACATTCTTTTCTCTTAATGATAATTTGAGTTAACAACTTTTTGAGTAATTTCTCTGTTCTACCAAGATACGATGTACATATACGTGCTAAGGTTCAAACGTGGTGTCCCCTCCAAAATTTGTGTTGAAACTGAATCTCCACTGTGATGGTATTAAGAGGTAGGGCCTTTTGGGAAGTGATTAAGTCATCACAGTTTTGCCCTCATGAATGGATTTATGACCTTATTAAAGAGGCTTCAGAGTTCTCCCTTTTTTTGCCCTTTTGTCCCTTCTGCCATGTGAGGACACAGCATCTGTCCCCTCTGGAGTATGCAGCAAGAAGGTCCTCAACAGATACCAAATGCTGGCACCTTGATCTTGAACTTCCCAGACTCTGCAACTGTAAGAAACAAATTTCTGTTCTTTGTAAATTACCCAATCTCAGGTATTTCATTGTAGCAACACAAATGGACTGACATATAGCCATACCAACTTTCCTTTGTTAATATTTTCATGATGCATCTTTTTTATTTTTTTTTATTTTCAACTTAGCTATGATTATATGTTTAAATGGTATCTCATAAATGGCATATAGGTAGGTCTTTTTAAGTAAATTCATCTATTTTACAATCCTTCTTCCTTTTTGTCTTTTTTCGTGACCGGCAACGGATTGCAACCCTCAGTGTCGCGCCCGTACNATTCAATAACACTACCTTGCACTTTCTTTCCCTCCTTCTGTCCTCACTTGCTCACCTGTGGTCCTAGAATTCCATTGTCAGATAAGCTACCTGCATGCAACCTTTCAGGCAGGCACTATGAATTTCAAGACACATCCCAATTTCAGAGATGTTAAGGTGTGAAAATAGTTTCATCTTAGAATCATGAAATATGGTAATTTCTGAGAATAAAACACAAATTTATTAAGTAAATAAGTTGATTTCAAAGACCCACTCGAGTAAATAAATAAATAAAGAGCACTGCAATCTTCCTTGCAAATGGTTCTGCTCTGTTGCCTGCTGCTTTGCATCTCGTCTGTAGCCTGATCCTGATACTTTCTGTATTGATACCAACATGCAATATTCCTGCTGAGCACAGTAAATGCCTCAGCCTTCAAAGANTGTATTGATACCAACATGCAATATTCCTGCTGAGCACAGTAAATGCCTCAGCCTTCAAAGAGAGATAGGTTTATGCTTACTTCACTCTTCAGAGAGACAGGTTGGCTATTAGAAACTTTCATGATCTCCCTTCACACCTGCTCCTCCCAGGTTTAATGAATGACATCTCCATCCACCCAGGTGTTCATAACAGAAACTGGAAAGTATCACATATACCTCTTTCTAAGCTATAATGCTCAATTTAATAGCCAGTTATGTAGAGTATGTTTCCCTAAAATTTCTTGAATCTGTACACTTCACTTTATCTTCACTGCCGCTATCTATTCCATGTCTTTTACCTGGACACTCATTGTCTCTAAACTGGCCCTCCACTTCCACTTTATCCTGCCTCAACCTATTTCTTATACTATTCCATCCATCCATCCTTCCATCCATCCATCCTTCCATCATCCATTCTTCTATCAANCTTATATCAATTTATACTCTTCAAAATTTGCTTGGAACTCTTTTGGATAGAGATAGTGGGGGTGGGGGGAGTGGAAAGGAAATATTAACACTGTTGGTGCTGACAATTTAAAAGTCTGTTCTTGCCGTCTATTTATTCTAAAGTGGGAATATTTGTAGCTGAGAATGAAAGCACTTCTATGAATGAGCAAAACCATCAGTATGGAAATAAAGCAGACTTTTATGTGAAGGTGCTTTAGTTTTGCCTTATTAAACAGGCATATTTGTCTGGTGAATGTATGAGAGTAAGAAAGCTTGAAGTCTGTGGATACAAATTACCACAGAGAAGGAAACTTGACTATATACTCAAATATTCTAGAAGTTAATTCCATGAAAAACACCTGGTAGTTTAATACCTTTTATAATTTTTGATATGTTATTACACTGTATGTTTTTTCAGATGTGTTTAAAAGTAGAACTTCTGGGCTGGCCCGGTGGCGCACTCGGTAGAGTGCGGTGCTTGGGAGCGCGGCGGCGCTCCCACCGAGGGTTCGGATCCCATATAGAGACTGGTCCGCTCACTGGTTGAGCGTGGTGTGGAAATAGTTTTATAGAATCTTATCATAATATAAGGAGATGGTCTTAGGACTTTCCTTCGTGGAGTGTAAATTGGCTTGCTCTGACTGCTAATTCCTAGTGGTTAAAGGATGACAGTGCCTTGCTGTGTTTTTAACAAGTTGTTCAGTGATTTTTTCATGCAGTATTTGGGAATCACTACTCAGTGAAACAGACATAAATGCAAAGTGCTGTGGATACAGAGAATGGAGCATTGCAACTTTGGGAAACCTTCACCATGGAAGTTATATTTGAACGGATTTTGAAAGAAGATCCAGTTTATCTGACAGATGAAGAAGGGGAGGTGTTCCAGAACAGCAGAATGTACCAAAACTTTAATGAATTTTTCTTGACTTCATAATCAGTCCAAATACCTTAACTTATTGTTAGAAGCTTTTCCAGTGTGATTGCATCATACTTTTATTTCTTGTGCTATGTATTTTTGCCAGCCTACTGTTTTCCCAAATGTTTTCGTGCTTCCCTGTTTGTTCAGAAATGACCTCCTGCATTCATAACACGTTGCATGTTTAAGTTCTAATTATTTTTCAAGATCTTAGAACAAAAAGTGCTTATTCCAGGAACTCATCCTAAAATCATCTTTTAGGAATTAGTAACTTTATCCTGTTATTCCTATATCAATTATTGTTCATGTCACACATTTGCCATGTTGAATTTTCATATACACGTTACTAATTTCCCCCAAGTAAGTGCTAAACTACTTAAAGAAAGGGATTACCTTTTCCCCCCTTTATGTCCCCCAAAGCATTTAATATTATTGAGTCCTCCTAGAGATTTTTCTTCCTCCTCTTAATCTGTTAATAGAATGATCTGTTCTCTAAAATAGATAAAATTTATCCATTGGTAAAAATATATATGTTCAGTTGTGGGAAATATGTGTTCAGTTATGGTCCTTCTCACATTAGAAGATCTTTGAATGATGCTCCTGTTCTTCCTATATCACTTATTGTTCATGTCACACATTTGCCATGTTGAATTTTCATAAGCAAGAACTAGAAAAAATGGAAAAGTGTCAGGGTAATGGGATTTGGGGATTTTTGTCTTTTTCATCTTTTTTTTTGTTTGTTTGTTTTTGGTGTGTTTTGGTGTCATACCACAACCAGTGTTTACTGCATGCCTACTCAACAGTTTCTCATTTAAGCTTCACAACAACCCGCAGCAAAGATGTTATCTGTGTTCTATGGATGAGCAAACACAAGCACAGCTAGGGAAAAAGAGATCACTGGAGACAAGTGCAGCAGTGCTGGCTCTCCACCCTGTGCCCACCTTTCCCTTTGTCCTCACGAAGTGGCGCAATTTGCAAGGAGGGGCCCTCTCCTGGGCTCAAATCAGTAGTTTGTATATTAGAATCCTGTTCAATATTTTAGAATGCACTTATCCATATCGAAAAGGCAGAGGTTAGACTGGGAAATGCAGTAGCTGACGTTTGTATAAAGGGATGTGAAAAGAACTCAGTATGACTTACAGCAGCAGTTCTCAAACTTGTTGCTCTTATGGACTCTTTGCACTCAAAATTATTGAGGTCCCCAAAGAACTTTTACTTGGGTGAGTTATATCTATTGATATTTATCATATTAAAAATTATAACAGAATGCCGGCCCGGCATTTATCACATTAAAAATTATAACAGAACATTTTTCAAATATTTATTAATTCATTTGAGAATAGCAGAAATAAATCCAATAAGTATATCTTATAAAAATAACTGTTTTCCAAAAGAAAACAAAAAACTAGTAAGAAGAGTAACATTATCCTGCATTTGTACAATATCTGAGGGAAAAAAGCTAGATGTGGAGCAGAAGAGAGTGATGACAAGCTGACACCTGCCAGGGACCTCTTCTTCTGTCTATCTCTGAATCTGCCTGAGGAAAGATCTGCAGATGGTTATGGCCACTGCCTCATTTCCACTTTTCCAATATTGTGCAAGTTTCTTTCTTGGCCAATTCTAACCTGGAAGAATAGAAGGAAGGGAATTGTGGAAAATGTAATTAATTCCCAGCTTAGCTGCGCACTGACAGAGTACACACCGCCAGAGTGGAATGCCACATATTGTCTTACCCAATTATTTCCTAGATAAGTAGTATCAAAGAATTTTCTAGAGAATTTCCCCCTATTTTACAAAAAAACAAAAATTGCAGAATATGAGAAGAAAGTCTCATTTATTTAGTTAATGCATACCACCCATGTAGGCTCTATAGAGTTGAATGATTTTTTTTTTCCCCAAGGATTAAATTCTTAACATTATGGTCACATGAAAATCATCCTTAATTTTAACCTAAAGATTGCTTGGTGCATGTTCTTCAGATATTTCAAGCAAAAATTAGCAGTAATGTATTATTTTTATCATCAGGAAAAACGTTAACTGTCAATTATACACACACATGCATTAATATATAATACACACATCTCCATGCACGAGGGCACTTCAAAAAGCTCAGGGAAGATTCATATTACCTTTCAATTATATTTATCCACAAGCATTTTGAAGTCCTCAGATACCCATATATGCAGGATTTCATGTGGTTTTTTACCTGTATACAGTGCTCACTGTTTTCTATTCACAAAAAGTTTAAATTAGAACCGTAGAAGCATCATTCTACCCTCCTTACAGGTTTCTTTCTAGATAGTAAAGGTCTATGAAACACATAAACTCTGCTTAATAATATGCTTCATCTTCTTCTCATATCTTCTCACCACAGGCTTTTTCATGGGATGTGGAAGAGCTGAGTCTCCTCAGAGCCGCTGGAGCTGCAACATCACAGGACAAAAGTCAGTGAGCCCATGGCACAGACTCTCAGCCCCAACACAGGAACAAACCCGGAGCCCCAGATTGCATGCCCTTTTTATCTCTATCCCGCCTGGCCTGTTTCCTCCCTCCTCACCAGCCCCTCCCCTCCCTCCCAGGCGCCTGCTCTGCAGTGTCCCTGCTCCCCGGGTCATGGAGCGAAGGGCTGTTGGAGAGTCTGTGCTCCTACAGTGGTCTCTTTCTGCCCTTGCAAGGAACTGCAAACTGCCCTCTCGGCTGTTTACTCAATTGTCTCTCCAGTTTTCTCCCAACTGCAAGATTACCTAAATAAAATTCCCATTATTGTTTATGTAATACTGGATTAGCTAATCAAATTAAAATAATTATACAATCTAGGATAAAATAAAATGGAAATAATTTACTCAAAAAATTTATATTTAAATCATCTTTATTTACAAAATACTATCCTGAGAATTATAGTTCCATTAAGCTCCAATTTGAGCAAAAAAACTAGTTCCTTAAACTAAAAATGAAAGATAAGTCAAAACTATTTAAGAAGAGAGAGCAAAAATATCATCAGGTTTCTTGCTGTGCTTCTGGATTTCAGGAGCAGGGTCATTTGAGCGCAGAAGCGACCCTGAAGGGAACTCACCCCTACTTTCAGCATGTGGGGGCAGAGGTTCAAATCCAGCTCTTAGAGGAACATGAGTAGGAAAACCCCTCAGTGAATAGACATTTCTCATTGCAAACGGAGGTGGTGGCTGGACAGGGAAAACACCTGGGAGAAAATAATTTCGAGGAGCTCCAGACATGCTTCCTGGAGGAGGTGGGGGAAAAGGAGGTTCTCTTCTTCTGTTCTTTGTAAATTACCCAATCTCAGGTATTTCATTGTAGCAACACAAATGGACTGACATATAGCCATACCAACTTTCCTTTGTTAATATTTTCATGATGCATCTTTTTTATTTTTTTTTATTTTCAACTTAGCTATGATTATATGTTTAAATGGTATCTCATAAATGGCATATAGGTAGGTCTTTTTAAGTAAATTCATCTATTTTACAATCCTTCTTCCTTTTTGTCTTTTTTCGTGACCGGCAACGGATTGCAACCCTCAGTGTCGCGCCCGTACCGGACCGGGACCGGCAACGGGATCGCAACCCTCGGTGTTGCTCCCACACCTCGCTCAGCCAGTGAGCGGCCGGTCTGTATGTGGGATCCGAACCCTCGGCAGGAGCGGCGCACTGTAGCAGTGCGCCACCGGGCCGGCCCCTTACAATCCTTCTTTTAAGTGTGTTTAGTCCATTTACCTTGATTGTGATTATTGATACTTGCTGGGTTTTTTGTTTTCTATTTCTCTCTTTATTCTTTGTTTCTTTATTTCTGCTTTCCTGCATTCTTTTGAATTTCTCATACAATTTGTATTCAATATTTTCTCCTCTACTAGCTTTTTAGTAATCCATTCTTGTATTTTATTTTTCATTATTACCCTAGATAGTTCAGTATGCAACACTGATTTTAATAGTCTTTGTTAAATTAGGACTTTTACCACTTCTTGAATGAAAGAAACTTACAAGGATGACTACTTTTTCCCCCTCCATCCTTTACGATATTGTTGACATATCATTTCACTTCTATGATATTATAAACCCCACAGGGCAGTATTATTATTCTTCTTCTTTAAATAATCAATATTTGTTTATATTTTTCCATCTATTTACCCTCTCTGGTGTTTTTCATTTTTTCCTGCTTTCAACAGGGATCATTTTCCTTCAAGCTGAAGAATTTCTTGTATTTCTTGGAATGTCTATATGCTTGCAATTAATTATCCCACATTTTGTTTGTCTAGAAGGGTATTTATTTTGTATTCATTATTGAAGAATATATTTGCTGGGTATAGAATTATAGATTGGCCAAATTTTTTTCCTGTAAGCACTTCAATGGTGGAATTCCATTGTCTTCTGGCCCCAATAATTTCTGATAAAAAGTTAGTTGTTAAGTCTAATTGCTCCTTCTTTGAAGGTTTGTATCTTTTTCTTTTGGCTATTTTAAATATTTTTTCTTTTGCCTTTGCTTTCTAACATCTTCAATGAGATATGCCTTTGTAGTTTGCTTTGTTTTTAACCTTAAGGTCCATTATGCTTCTTGAATCTGTGAGCAATGAATTACCAATTTTGGAAAATACTTGGCCATTTACATTCAAATATTTATTTCTGCCTTATTGTCTACTTTCCTTGCAGAATTACATCTACATGTATTTATTATTTCCCATATTACTCTTATGCTCTGATTTGTTCTTTTCATTCGTTTTTCTCTGTATGCTTCAATTAATATAGTATTCATTGGCCAGTCTTTGTGTTTACTAATTATACCTTCTGCTCTGTCCAGAATCCTGTTTGAAAATTATACGTGAAGTTCTAGATTGTCCATTTGATTCTTTTTATATACTACAATTCTTGGTTGAAATTCTAAAATTTTCCATCTTTTTATCTATCTTGTCAATTTTTCCCTCTATTTCTGTATTAGTTCCTTTCTGTTGCTTATAACAAAATACTTGGAACTGAGTAATTTGTAAGAAAATGAAATTCATTGCTTACAGTTTCAGAGGCTGGGAAGTTCAAAGTCCAGGGAATACATCTGGTGAGGGTTTTCTCTGGTGGTACTTTACAGCAATGCAGGGGTCTCACATGACCGAAAATGGCTGATCAGAGAGAGAGAGACTTTCACATGCTCTTCTTTTAAAGCCTTCAGAACAACATCCCTGACCACCATTATTAATCCATTCACTACAGCACAGTCCTACAATCTAATCACCTCTTCAAGACCCCACTTTCAATTACCATAATAGGATTTTTTACTCCTTTACGCTGTCAAAGTGGGGACTAAGTTTTGGAAGGACATCAATCCACAGCAATTTTTCTTACCATATTAATTATAGTTATTTTAAACTCCTCATCTGCAAACTCCATATCTAGTTTGTCTGCAGGTTTGTTTATATTGATTTTATTATTTTTATTATTATTGCTTACATTTTCCTGACTCTTTGTGTCTAGCAATTTTTGTTCTAATCTGAACATTGTGATAAAAGAACCATCAACATAGAATCTTCTTATTGTATCTTTTACCAACACGGACTCCCCTTTCCCCTGTTAAACAGATACAATGAGGAGCTAATTACTATTATCCTATCAGGGATTAGTTTGGTTGGCATTGGGCAGAAGTTTTAGTAAGACTTATTTTATTTTTGGTTCTTCAGATGTGGTCCTCCGAAGATTTTGACTGGGAACCCTGAGGTTTTAATCTTCTCAAATCTGAAAGTAGTAGCGTTTGCAGATTTTGAATTTAATTCTTTAGTCTTACACCTTGTACAAGTTAAATATTTCCAAAATTCTTGAAGAAGAGATTGGTTGTGTAATTTTTTAAGCCCCCTGCCTATATGGGATTTTTTTTCTCCTAAGCCCCTAGCGTGACCAGTTCATTTTGGTTTCCCTGGAGCTCTCTTTGTTTTAAAACTGAAAAACCCACATTCTAAAAACTCCCTAAATCCCAGATAAACTAATATAATTGATCATACTACAAGCAGCACAAGAGGATGGAAGTGTTTACTTTTCCTTTCTTTCCTGGGACCCCGGCATCTCATACCTTCAGCAAGTTTCCCTTGTGTTTGGGTACCTCTGTTTTCCAGTTTATTATGCCAAACATTGACTGTCAGAACCTCTGCTGATTTATTTTTCTTTCATAAAATCCTCAATTTGCTCCAATCCTTAGGCCATTCCCAGAATTTGCAAATGCCTCTAGGTAAGAAAATTGCCAGCGACCATTAGATTCCCTATAAAGGGATCTTCTTGCTCTAGAATTTTAGTTTACCTAGTTCCTTTTTCTTCTATTTCCCTCCTTTGTTTCTAAAGGTTAATTTTTCTAATGTATCCTTTTTGCCTGATTGATGCAATGGGAGTTTTTGCCTGTCATGTCCAATTATAGCCAACCTTGAAGTGGGAGTCTATAGATTATGTCTTTAATATATGTAAATCTGTGAGGTAGATGCTGTGATTATCTCCACTTTCAAAGGTATCAAGGAGGTTAAATGAGTTTCACAGGATCATGCAGGTTGTAAGAGTCCATCCAGAACTCAAACCAAGACTGTCTTTAATATATGTAAATCTGTGAGGTAGATGCTGTGATTATCTCCACTTTCAAAGGTATCAAGGAGGCTAAATGAGTTTCACAGGATCATGCAGGTTGTAAGAGTCCATCCAGAACTCAAACCAAGACTGTCAAGTTCCCAAGCTTTTATTTTCTAAACTATAATAGCATATTTTCATAAAGTAGGAAATTGAGGTTCAGAAAACATAATTAATTTGTCCAAGACCCCAGCGAAAATTTGAGACAGAGCCAGGATTAAGCCTCAGATTTCTTGCTGAGGTTCGGAATTTGTCCAAGACCCCAGCGAAAATTTGAGACAGAGCCAGGATTAAGCCTCAGATTTCTTGGTTCAGTGTCCTTTCGAGGCCACATAAGAGGACATCAAGCATCATATATACATATAAACACTGGTAATACTCTAGATGTAGACATTGTGCAAAGAAAAAATACATATGGTAAATTTCAGACATCATTAATTGCCTTCCTGTGCATAGAGAACTTCACTAATTTATGCTGTGCACACATGGTCGTGTTTTATCTAAGGGCTGATACCACATAAGCATAACTTCAACAAAAATTCTGTTAAAAAATGTATGTTTTTTAGAAAAATCAATAAATAAAATATAGTCCTCAAATATGATAGCTGCAACACCTTTTTTTTTCTTCCCCAAGTGGGATTGCTTTTCCCCATAAAACATCACAAGCGAGGTGGAGCTCTTCAAAAGTGAAGTTACTAAAAATGCAGATTTGAAATGTTGGGGGGGGGTCAAGTAGAGAAGGATCTTCGGGGGTTTCTTGAAGAGTCTTATTTCTTTCAATTAGGCTGATCCAGTTCCTGCCCTGTTATTCTTTTTCTCCCTCCAATAAAGGAAATATCACAGTGACTGAGGAAATGACTCCTTTTCTTTTGTGAAGGTAGAGCAAGACGATACCAAAATGATGGAATTTCACTAAGAACAGAATATAATTCCCTGCCTGCCTCCAAGTATCTCCCCTGTTGGCTTGTTCTGCTCTCTGCAGTGCCTACTATTAGTGCTTCTCCTTTGAACTAAAGCACTGTGTTGGTGAAGTTTCTGCTACAATAGGAATATTTTCTAGGGTAGGAGGTGTGGGTGGGCATGTTAGTAGGATTTCACTGTATAGCAGAGGTTAAGCTGGGGGTCCTAGAGATGAGATCCTGATGAACTAAGAAAAAGTGTTGTCAGCCAGTTTAATTCTGGGACACTACAGAGCAGGAATGATGTATTTTCCCCCACTTCGTCCCAGCATCCTTTGGCCTAGTGTAATACCCAAAGAGAAAGTTAGCTTTGGTGTACTTTTCTTTATGACTTATGGCATACCACAGACCATCTACCCAGGAATCGCAGGAGTAGTTCACATTCACTGTCTGGGTTGGCTGCATTGCTGCACTGCATTAGGAACAAGGTGCCTAAAGATGAATAAAGCCATCTAGTTAGAGATACAGATTCATGCTTTCCTATCTATTCATTAATTCAATAAATATTTATTGAGTATTAATTATATGATAGGCATTGTTGTAGGAGCTGGGGATACAGTGATGAAAATGACAAGCCTGAGTAAGTTCCAGAAGTTCTTATACCCAGGAATGACAGAGAATACATGTTGGCCAGAAAAATAGTACACACACACAAACAAACCAAATGCACACATTCATTCTGCATCCAATCTGTGTCCCAGATTTTCGCTGAAGTCTATGATATCGTCAGAGTATATCTAAAACCTCAGCAAAGAACTGAATAGTTCTTTGTCTGCAGCTATGAACAACCATCTAGATCAATGTGTTATAATGTCCCTGTTTTTCCAAGTAAGCCCCAAACACCTCAGCAGCTAGTAGAGACTGAATTCAAGCAATAGAGATCCGACTGCCTGTTCCCAGGCATGTGCCATTCAATCACTATCTGAACTTAGTACCAATGCTGTTCTCATTAGTGAGCGAAAAAGAGGGAGAGGCAGAGAGAGAAGCAATACGGAGGGAAGGGCGAGTGACAGGGGTTACAGAGAAGAAAGGTGATGCTAGTAATTGAGGCAGAAGAGTGTGTAGTATTCGATGAATTGTTGGGCAGGCGGAAAATTCTGTGCCCTTTGAGAAACTTCCCCAAAAGTCTAGTCTTCAGAGATATGCAATAGACTGACTTCTTTTTGCAAGACATCTGTGGAGGTCAAGACACTCGCCAGGCTCTCCTTTCCTGCCTGCTGTCCCTAACCTTACACTGCTCCTGTGGAACTAACCAGCAGCCATCAAAGATCGACCTCAACACGTCCTCCTGTATCAACAGGACTGCTGGGAGGCGGAACTGCATCTTCTTCTTTTCCTGTGGCTTATGAGTGTGGATCTCCATTTGTGTAGAGTCAATGAGTAGTAAATATCTAGTCCTTGACTTTCTTAGACCTGTGGGACTGGTGTAGGAAAATTAAAAGGGCTTTGACTCCTTTCTCAAGCTGACCTCTCCTCTCTGTTTGGAGTTCTATTGCCTGGTGTACAGAGAAGTAATAAAACATGGCAGGGTACAGTCCAAGGTGAAAATGTCACACATCCACTTTGGGGTATATTATGAAATGGTGCTATAAGACTCAGAATCAGCCTTAAACCTCAAATCTGAGTCCCTGGCCCTTAATATGCTGCTTTGATTATTACCTTAATAATTTACTAAGTGTGTGATTTTGAGGAAATCGCTTCACCTTTGTAAGCCTCGGTTTCCTCATCTGTAAAATGGGAACCAATAATAATGCCTATCTCATGGGATTGCTTTAAACATTACATGAAATATTTCTTTAAATCTCTTAGCACAGTGCCTAGCAAATAGTAAATGCTAAGTCATACTTGCTGCTATATTTACATGTGTACATATGCACACACATATCTATCTATATCTTGGGGGGAAGGGACTCAAGAAATTTGATCAAGAACTTGAGTAATACACATGCATGCATGTGTGTATACATGTATATATGTGTATGAATACATATACACATATATTTTAAAACTTAAGATCTTGACTTTATCTGCTACCCAGCATGACTAGACATGTTTACCTGTGTCGCCACATGAGCCTGCCTCACCACTGTGCACTGAGCAAAGAATGGCCCTGGGGAGAATTAAACCACTGGCCTCAGGACCAAGGAAAGCCAGCTGAAATAGAGAACAACAGTTTCATGTATTTTTCTTCTGTCTAAATCTCTCAGAGCCTTTTGCCTACAGCATTACCACTTCTTTTATCCAATTTATATAAATTGCCTCTATCTAGGGCATTTATTTTTCTTTTCCAGAACATGTTGTGGTGGCTCCTTTAGTGACAGAACACACTCTTTCCTGCTGATTCCCGACATACTGCCTGTCCATGCCTGGCACCCAATCACACATCCCTAGTACCAACCCTCCCACAAGTCCACTCAGGTTCTGTGTCTGCCAAGTCCTTAGGCAAAATGAACCTCAAAGGGCTCTGTAACCCTCCAAGTCCCTTCTTATTTCTCCCTCAGTGTCCCAGGCTCCTCCCCATATGCACATCTGTCATTAACTTCTTTGGTCCCACAATTGTTCTGTTGTTTCTCTGTAAACCTGTGGCTCATTATAAAATTAGCATTCTCTGAACCTATAAGCATGCATGTCCATGTGAACACCCACATATCCATACACACACAGAACTTTTATGTACATTGAAGAGAGAACAGCTAGGTACATCATACATATAACTGAGGGAAAGAACCACAACAGCAAATATTTTTGTTTCTTTCCATGGTATGGGGTAAACACATAGGTGAAGCCAAATCAGAAAGTAATGGTTTTTAACTTCGCTTTTGATCATGGGTCCCTTCAATAATATTATGAAAGTTACGAACCTTCATCTTCAGGAAAATTCCCATATGCACAAGACTTTGCATATAATTTCAGTGGAGAGGGGTGGGTTTAGGTCTCATATATCTTTAGAAAGTTAAGAATATCTATATAGAAAGCTATAGAGGGATGTACTGAGTACTGCAATGAGTAAGTAAATAAAAAGATTTAAAAAATAGTACTATTTATTGGTGCCTACTATGTGCCCAGAACGTAAAATGTCTCTGATTTTCTCAAAACGCCTACAAGCCAGATATTACTGATTCCATTGTGCAAATGAAAAAAACTGGGGCTCAAAGAAATGATCTCAAAGCCATTCAGTCAGTAAATAACAGAGCCGGGATTTGGTCTAAGTACTGACCCTTCCCCCTCATTCACTCTGTCTTCTGGTCTTTGGACTTCGCGTGGGTTCCAAATAGGCATTGTCAACTATCCAAGTCCACTTTATACTGAGTGGCATCACAATGAGGCCCCTGAATATTTGTAGAGTTTATTCAAATTACAAGCCTTGGTTTAATGTCAGGAGGATGACTAGAATTAACTGCAGATGATTCTATACTAGCTGTAGTCATCAGCTCTGACAGTGCCACTCAGAGCCAGAGTTGTATGTGGTCTCTGGGGCATTCTACACCATGATTCCCATGCACCAAACCCTCCACATAATTTATGCAGAAACATCCCTGTGTCCCTTGAGTTTTTTATAGACTTGCCTCAATAGAGTCGGAAGGCTTTGATGCTGTGCTTCATTTTCAATACCTATTGTCTTTTTTAAAAAGAGCATGCACAAGTGTAGCCGACACACCTTTGAAACTGTCATCACGTCAGCATCTGACATGTAATGGCCATAGGATTTGCCTTCCAATTCTAACTATTTCCACTTGAGGAAGGAAATTTACACAGTGGGAAAATATGTTGCCCTTTGCTTTGTTTCCTCTCCTTTCGGGGGAGAGTTATTCATGTGTGTCTTGGATACAATGAGAAATAGCACACGCTGCCATCGGGATGCTCTTGGAAACGTTATTTTGAGCTTTTATTCTCATAGCGGAATTAAATTCTCCTGCAATTCTCACGTGGCAGGAGTAAACTATTAATAGGATCCCAGCTTATTTTTTTTTTAGTAGACCCTGGAGAAGTGTCTTTTGCCATGTGAGTGAAGGGCAGATCGGATCTTGACATGACACATCGATTTAGTTTCCAAAACAGTAACTTTACTAAGTAAATCATTTCAGCACTTGATTGTTATTTATACATGCAAATCTGGTTTTCATTTGTTGGATCCGGACAGGAGGAAAGCTAATAATCTCATCAAAAGTTGAATATTTTCCATTTTGGAAATGGCACAAAGTTCACAATCACATGATCTGAACTCTGCCATGGGTGGGTAAATTGAACACCTCCCTAATACATCCTGCAGACAAACAGCACTGAGATAGGAAGACTCTAGGGAGTTTGCAAGTATGAGTCACAACTTGGGCCAATGACTCCTTGGCCTTCCTTCTAGCATCGTGTTGTACGTTTCCAATGGTTATATGCCGAGAAGAAGGAAGTAGAGAAAGGTGAGGAAAAAATTAAGTTTAAAATTAATAGTTTAAAATTCTAGGCAATTAATTAGTAGTTTGGGCTTAAAAAATAAATGACTGGAACTGATCCGGAATTGTAAATTGGGTTACAAATTATAACCTGATTATATCTGGAAGAGGTTTCAATTTTATGAGCAGGGATGTATACACTCTGGGAAGGTACATCTATTGCCAATACTCCCCACGTTGACATGAAAGTCCACCCGTAATTCCTTATTTTAAGCACTGTCCTATCTTTTATAATTCTCTTTTAGTGTGCAAATGATATAGCAAATTTCATGCACCTTTGATGGCAGGACGGGTTCTCTGATCTTTTCATTCCCTCTGACCGTCCATATCTCACTTTTGGTGAGAAGGAGGTCTTCTGGCATAATAATGTGTCAGTTATGCTGTGTGGGAGCAAGTGAGAAGCTGTGAGATTTGGCTGGGAACCTGGGAGAGTGGAAAAAGGAAGGAGGAAGGGTGAGATATTGAAGGAAAACACCCAGGGTCCATGAAAGTCAACCTGAGAGAAGTGGTTAAGATACCTTTGCTCCCTCGTCTGGTTCCAAGCCTACCCTTCACTGGCTGTAAGTAATACTCTATCTTTCCTGTTGATACCCCTCCTGCATGCCTTCCAGCTGTCATGGGGTATGGCAGCAGCATTATTTATTACACTACATGGCTTTTCTTCCCGGACAGCTCTGACCTCACAGTCTAAATCTCAAAAGGAGAAAAGGAAGAGACAGGGATCATCGGATTGGGCGTGAAGGATGCAGACACTCCTGGTCTAAATCAAACCTTGGTCCAGGCCTGGCCTCACTCGGAAGTTTGAGCAAAGGTCTTCCTGGTGCAGAAAAGGAAGGTTGTTCACTCCTCCCAGACAAATCCTTGGCAGGCTGATCCCAGGTTTTTTTGGGCAACTGTCCACCTTTAGAAAATCTATCAGACACCAGACTGTATAATCGCAGCTGCCAGGAATTCACAGAGCTTCTGCATTTGCAAGGAGACGGCTACATGGCCCCAGCAGGAAGAGCTTTGGGGTTTTACAGGCAGCTGAAGAAGGCAGGGTAGTTTTTGTGTAAAGACCAAAGATGGGGGCTGCTTGGGGACCCTCTTTGGCAGTGAGATTTGGGGCTTCAGAGTAGTGTCTTCTCATCTTCCTTGCACTTGTGTGGTCCTTTTCTGCTTGATTTTATATTGCTACTTTCCATTTAATTTGTTCCAGTTCTAAGAGGATTATGCTTTTAGTACCATCCTTGTGATGATTAATGTGTACTAATTGTTTTACCTTTGAATCGGGACTCTTCAGAGCTGTCTAGGCAAAAATCTCCCTTTTGTGGGAGGCAGGGCTGATGAGCAGGAATCCCAGGGGGACCTCAGCTCTGCTTCAGGTTGATGTAAGAAGAGAGATTAAAGAAAGTGCAGAAAGTAGCTTCCTTTTTTGATTGCGCCCCAATGGAAATCATGTTGTCCCACACACTGTATTAACTATTCTGGTGGCTTAAAAAATAGAATCAGTCTGAGCAGTTAAAGAGGCCCTAATGAGAACCTTTACTGCTATGGGGCTCGCTTTTTTCATATTATAGGAAGCCGGGCTGTGATTTGTCACTAATTTTCATCTCTGTTGCCTGCCTCAGCCAAGAGAAGGGTAGCCTAATGAGAAATGTAAATCAAATCTCCTTCTGTCCACCAATTTGCAGATGGGTGTGGAACATGGAGGGCAGGAGAAGGGGAAGACTGGAGGGATGATGACTGCAGATGAATAACCCAGCCTGGGATGTCCCTTTGCTAGGGACAAACCCAGAGGTCTGTTTCTTCTGAGATTTTGTTCAAGCCTCATGTCCCTACAGACATTAAGTAGCAAATAGCCTTCTGCATTTTTACAAGTCATATTTAAATTCACTTTAAATATCCATAAGTGTTATTCTATGAACATTTCCCAAAATTGCCTCCAATGTTCATGTGAACTGCTACCATTAAAGAAAAGGAAGAAAGAAGGGAGAAAAGGAGAGGGGAAGGAGGAAAGACAAAGAGGAGTAATTGTGCAATTTTGAACAGTTCTCTTTTAACAGTGTAATTACGATTTTAGTTGTCACTCAGAAAGGTTGAATGACATATTCTAGCCAGTTGCTTCTGAAGCTGGCAGCATGTCAGGAGTATCTGGGGAACTTCGTGAGAAGTACAAGTCCCTGGGCCCCAGACCCATTCCTCATTCCCTCACCCACCCCCTTTCTGCCTAATATAGGCCTAAGGGAAGGCCTGGAAATTTTTATTTTTGAGTCCTAAGTGATTTCTTACACATCGTCCAAGACCAGCTGTGGATAACCAGTGGAGGGATTGGAAAAGCTTTAAATCTATTCAACTCAGCAGGTTAAGGTGTGAGACCTGCTGCCACGTACCTACACTGGGCTTGGTAGCAGACAGAAAAGAAGTAGAGATAAAGTTTGTGAGGTCTTCCTGTATGCCTGTCTTCACAACCAAGGAAAAATATTTCTAAAACTTTACCAGGGAAATGCTTAGCTGTGGAAGAAGCAAAGAACATCTAAGAGATATCTGCGGTTCTCTTAGTTTAGATATTTTAATTGTGAAAAAAAAATGTCATTCACAAGACAAAACTAGACACATTGCTCACTGGTTTGCTAGGAAAACTAGGAGTCTGTGAACTTAGTGTGGTAAATATGCACAGAAACACATTTTGGCAGTAGACAGAGGCTGAGACTAGGGGGACCAACTTGTCCTGGTTTTCCTGGGACTTCTGTTTTAAAACTTAAAACTGGGACTGTCCTAGTTTTAAAAATGGAATTCCCACATCCCGGGAAGCCCCTCCATCTTGAGTATGCCAGGACAGTTGGACACCCTACATGAGATCGTCCAGATCTCTATGATCAAAAGTGAGTCATTGACACCACCAGTCCATTCACATCTATAATTTCTGTGTTGACGTTTTGCCTAGATTGGGTGACTGTTGTTTAGACACTGCTGACCAATCATTGTAGAGCAAATAAATGGTCACCTATCTTGAGAAGATCTCACTGAAGACTGGCAGAAGCCCTGGGTCAGAGTTCTGATGGCGCCACTTCTTGTTGTGTGATCGCAGGCATCATCCCTGTGCTTAAATTCTGTTCTTTGATGTAATGTTGGTACAAACATGTTGTGAACATTGATATTCAAACCTTGAGAAGATCTCACTGAAGACTGGCAGAAGCCCTGGGTCAGAGTTCTGATGGCGCCACTTCTTGTTGTGTGATCTCAGGCATCATCCCTGGGCTTAAATTCTGTTCTTTGATGTAATGTTGGTACAAACATGTTGTGAACATTGATATTCAAATGTTATAATACACATTATAAATTAAAACTACACACAAATGATTAAATGTTCACAGATCACAAAGCCAGAACCTAATAGAAGGAGAATTCTTTCACTGAGACAGACTACCAAAATGGAAGATGCTCTTAAATAAATTGATGGGTTTCTGTGAGCACGTTTCTGGGGCTGGCATTGTCCTTAGTTTATAAAATCCTAATTTTTATAAGGCAGTTCTGGGTCCAGGCTGAGGGCACAAATCCAGTGGTGCAAAGCCAACCATGGCACCCTTTGCTAAAGACAGGTGTAGGAATGAGCCATGTGACTCATGGTCAATGGAATGTAGGAGTAGTCTGCTGCTTGGGGCAAGTTTATCCTCCCTAATAAAAGAGATAGTAGCCTAAAGAGAAAGCCATCTTTGCCTATTCTCCCTCCTTCCTGTTTTGGACACTGTTATGCAAGGATGTGGTAATAACAGTGACCTCCTTCTTAAACCAGAGATAGAGACAAATGCTGAGGACCACAAAATAGAGAGATGAAAGGACCCTGGGTCTTTGACACCATGGTTAAGCTGTCAGAACTGCCCACCTCTAGATTTATTGCCGGGTGAGACAATCAATATCCTAATCCTTAAAATTTGTCTATGGAAAGTGTCAATCATGGCATGGTGCCATTCCATGGACTGTTTGTTACTGGTCCATGATGAGTTAAGTACAGAAGCTGAGAGTGTTTATAAACTTCATAACAGTTTGATTGGGTAATTTTTTTTTTTTTTTTTGTCTTTTTTCCGTGTCC
>NW_007731833.1:79547-95038 GCF_000696425.1 Galeopterus variegatus
GGGAGCGCCGCCGCGCTTCCCAAGCGGCACACTATCCAGTGCGCCACCGGGCCGGCCCTGATTGGGTAATTTTATGCCTATTGAATCCAACAATTTAAAAAAATTTGGACATACTTGTCTTTTTTGGTTCATTTTCTATTAATTCATTTTATTGTATTTTACAAAAAATATCAATTCATGATATATTGGAAATTAGAGGACAAATTAACTGGTTGTTTGTCACAGATAGTTTGAGAAGCATTGCTTCAAGCCAGGGTTTGGCAGATTACAGCCTGAGGGCCAAATATAGCATGATGTCTGTTATTCTACATAAAGTTTTATCGGAACACAGCCACATCTTTTGCCTATGGATGTGTTCATGCTACAGTGGCAGAGTTAGGTGACTCTTCCAGTGACCTTATGCCCACTCCCCAGTAAAAAAATTGTACTATCTGGCCCTTTACAGAAAAAGTTTGCAGACTCTTGCTTTAACCATTCTCAGTTGCATATTCTCTTAGTTGCAATTGAAGTCATTCTAACTTACATATAGTTAATTAACTTTTCTAGATCACAGTGTGCTCATCTATAAAATGGTACTAAAAAGCACATAAACTTGAGAGTATTGAATGAAATAATACATATGAGGTTGTCAGGAAAGTGTGTGCTTTACAGTGAGCATATAACATGTGAAACTTCTCTCCTCTCCTTTCTCTGCCACCACCTTTTGATTAAACAACTACTGTGTCAAAGGCAAGAGTTTCTACTTAAAAACATGGCATGCAGTAGCTCTTCGATATTGTATTATGGCTTCCCACTGTCAGTTGGGAAAACTTCTTCTTCAGCTAGGAAGTTTGACCCAGTGGTTGAGAACAATACACAGATGGTAACCAATGACAAGATTTTAGGGAAAAGCTTCAAGGCTTTTTAATATTGCCTGGTTCAAGATTCTGAGGACCTAACATAATAAAAAAAAAACCCTTCTAAGCAGAAAGGAAAATGGGTCGAGAGCTCTATTTTTTCTATTTTTACTTTTTAATATTTAATGGAGGATGACTCCTTGTGTTCTCATGTGCTGTATTTCAAGGCTACACATTCTTGAACTCATACTGGTTACAGGAAACTAATGTGTTTGTGTGTGTGTGTGTTTACTTTTATTTATTTATTTTTTTTTAGGAAAGCTAACAATGACTTCAGAAGTGTGTGTTTGTTATCAGATTTAGGGCACTTGTCACATTTTGGCCTTAAGGCAAGCCAAGGGAGTGTTTGAAAAAATATCTAAGAAACATCTTCATTGCTCTTTCTCTCTTCTAATTAAAATGAGGTTCGTCTTACAGATTCCAGAGCATTTTGGATTTGTGGTTGCAAGCATGAGGTCATTTTTCCTGCCTATATGGCCACAGTGAATATTTAAAGTCTTTAGTGTTTGGTAACAACAGACAAATAACTGTGGAAACCTGAGAACTGAGCTCAAGTTCTTTCCAGAATTTTCCCATTATTTCTCAGCATGGGGTAAAAATGAATCCACCTCTCTGGGCTAGTGCCAGCGTCCCTGAACACCCTGCATGTGAGGCTAATGTGTGAGCCCCACTCCAAGCAGGTCAGCTGACCAGGCTATACAGAGGTGGAGATCGGGCCTCTGGGGTCTCTTGAGCCTGAGTCTTCATGCTGGTTCTGTCAACCTTGCCAGTGATATAGAGCAAGAAAGTTATTTAACCTCTCTGAATTTCATCTTCCTTAACTGTAAAAAGTCCGACCTCATAAGGTGGTTGTAAAGATCAAATAAGAAAAACAAAAAAAAGTAAAATGTTTAGCACAATCCCTGAGATTTGGAAAACTGTAGTGAACAGATTTGGTCCGCCTTTTCTTCATTTCCAGGTATTCATCTCTCTCTCAAGACTGAACCCAAGAAATTCAGGGGGAGCTGGTACCAAGTTCCAGAGGTGGTTCCTGGTTTAACCAACCAATCATTGTAACCAGATACCACTGATGGATTCAAAAACCCGGACTTCTGCAAGTCAGCCAATAGATGCATGTTTTTATTCTAGGAGAAGGCACATGACCCATGTTGGTCCAGTAAGACTTGTTGGAAGAGACATTATTTTCCCTCCCTAGCGGGATATAAGCAAGGAAGCAAGTAACTTCAACTATTGCTGGCTCTCTCTTGTGGCCATGAGGGAGGCCAGACTAAGGAGAGAGCCAAGATGCAGAATAAGTCAGAACCAAGAAAATAATAGAGAAATAGAGCTGGAGCCCTGAATGCGTCACTCCTAGAACCCTCCTTTCTTTGGATTTCCTGTTAGAGGAGATGATAGAGTTCCATATCATTTTAACTGGTTTGAGTCAGGTTTTGGTTACATGCAATAAAATCATCCTAACTGGTAGGAACTCAGTAAATGTTGGTTATTATCTCTCAGACTGTATCCAGTATACTTTTCGCTACTCACCTACACTTTGGATTTCAAGAAACATGAGAGATTAGGGAGTAATACAATTTGATTGCTTCTATTTTTTGAGCAACTAATTTAAGCTTAGCATTTTACAGGCATGCATTATCTCTTTGAATCCTCCCACTAACTTTATGAAATGACTATATTGCTATTAGTCAACTGAGGCTCAGTGAGATTAGGTGATTTCCCTTAGGTTTACAAGCTAACATCTGGCAGCCAAGATGCAAAACTGGGTCTTGATCCACAGCTGTGCTTTGGCTGCAGTGTCTCTCCAGCTACCTTCTCCTCCTGCATCCTTCTACCCGGATCTTTGCTGCAATATCATCCTCTTCACAAAAACCACTCCACGTCTGCATCATGGATGGGGAGGGAGAAGCAGCAGGTTTTCCCACTTTTCATCACTGGGTAAGCATTGAGTATCTCATTAGGCACAGGGTAATTCAGAGGAGCTCTTGCTTTAAAACAAAGCAAAACAAGCAAAAAACCTTAAGAGATCTTCATAAGTTATCTACTGTATCAGACAAATTAGGGAATGTATTTGAATTTTCCCAGAAGTATCTATCTGAAAAAAAGTTAAAAACTAGAAATGATTAACTAGAGAGTCCTCTGATTAATACCTGCTGCAACCATGATGTTTATCTGTGTGCATAAAGAGAGTATCCGGGCAGTGAAAGTGACTACTAAAATGTGAGAAGGCACTACCCAGTGAAGAGAAATCAGTACAGAAGCTGGACCGTGTTCTGCCTAGTTTTCCCTAGGGGGGGACCCCTAGATGTCCCTGCAGGCAGGCAGCCCTGCTCTCCCTTCCTCTTCACACTTGGATCCAGCTCTTTCTCTGGGCCAGTGGTTCTCAAACTTTAGCATGGACCAGAATCACCTCAAAGGTTTATTAAAACAGACTACTGAACCCCATTCCCAGAGTTTCTGGTACAGTGGTGTGGGATGGGGCTAGAGAATTAGCTCCTCTAACAAGTTTCCAGGTGGTACTGATGCTATGGGTTCAGAGACTGAACCAGCTATGTTGTGTTTATAGAAACTGATACGTGGTTAGCCTCTCCTCTACACTGAGGAGCTTTGTTTCAAGGATTATAGAACTCTTTCCTGGTGGAAATGCCTTATAGATCCAGTGAATATATTTTTGTCTTCATTCTCCTAGTGCCTCAGTCATTGACTGAAAAAGACCCTAATAAACCATTTCCTCTGGGACCTGGGTCTTCCTTGGCTCTCACGAGCCCTCTCCAGGACAGGGACTGTGTTCTTGGTTCCCAGTTCTTGCTGCCAAAAAGCTTGACTCTGCTGATGCCTATGACAAGTTGGCAACTATAGTTAAAATGACAACATGACATCAGCAATTGTAAGAGCTTCTACTGAATACTGGTTACAAGTCTCCTGTGGCTGCTGTCAGACTCCACTTGACCTGTGAGTGGTCACCAACCACCCCATCCACCCCAGACTTTGTGACATCAACCCTCTGTCTGCCTCACCCTATGGCGAGGTCCTCCCTGAGACTGCTCTCTCTGGTTGGTCAGCTTCATCTCAAGGTCCACCTGGGCTAAGTCCTGGAACAGATAAAGCATTTTTTTTTTTTTTTTGCCATTTTTGCTTGTAAAAATGTTTGTGAGAAAAATTGCCTAACTTTTCAAATGTTCACTACTGCAACAAAGATGGGCCTTCATTCAATGAATTAAGACTATATGATTTGGGCTTACATTTATTATCTAGAAAATAACTTTATTTCCCAAAGCGTGGGCTACGTGCCACCAGTGGTTTGTGGATGTTTCTATGTGGCACGCTGATGACACTACTCACACTCTACTGTGCAGTGAGAACGTTGCTGCCCTTTTGATTCTCTTGGAAACCAAACGCAGAGTCCAGAGAAATGCCTTGGTTTGTTTGGCATTAGTATATCTTCCCAATTCTATCTTTGGCTAATCTCTCTTTTTACATACTATGCTGATGACACTACTCACACTCTACTGTGCGGTGAGAACGTTGCTGCCCTTTTGATTCTCTTGGAAACCAAACGCAGAGTCCAGAGAAATGCCTTGGGTTGTTTGGCATTAGTATATCTTCCCAATTCTATCTTTGGCTAATCTCTCTTTTTACATACTAGCGAGGAGGCCAGGGTTCAGAATGCCAGTCGACCAATAGTGACCATTAAGTATGTGTTAACACTGTTTTTATTGTTATTTTTTAACCTTATATTGATTTCTGTGGTTACCTTCAATTTCTGGCAGGTAATACTGACTTTCCATTTATGATAGTGACTTAAATTTCCCTTATAAGTAAATGTGTTGAAGAAAAAAAGAGGATTTTGTTTAAAGAAGACTATTATGTCAACTAAGATATGGGTATTAGGCAAATGTGGCAAAAATCATTAGGGTCATGAGTGACTGAAATTTGGAAGCATCAATAAAACACATGCATTGTCCTTTGTACCAACCCACCGTGAGCAAAACAAACCCTGAATTGTGATTCTTTTTTTCTTTTGCCAGTTTTGGGAATAAATTGCAATGAGTGATTATAGATTTCGAGAGGCAGTTGCTTCTTTATTAGGTGGCACCTTTGAGAACAAGGTCTAGGTCTCTCATTACATTCACCCTCAGCATGGACTCTGCCTGCCTCCCCACTCGTCTCCTGCCAATCTCCCTGAAGCTCCCTGCACTCCTGCCGTGTCAGCTTTTCCCCATTTCCTCAAATATGGCTCATCCCTTCTGCCTCTAGGTCTTTGCACATGCTGGTTCTTCTCTCTGGAATGCTCTTTTCTCCTTCACCTCTTTCTTTTTCACTTGACCAAGTCAGCCATCTACTTAAATGTCTTAAACATCGCTGTTTTCGGAGACTCCTAGCTTGATCTCCAGGCCAGCTGAGCATCTCCCCTATGGCACTCCATTCTTCTATTCTGAAGCACTCTTTACAATTATAATCAAATAATTTTTTAGATGTTGACATGCCCTAGTGTCTGTCTCCCCTGCTAGATTATAAGTTTGTGAGTGCAGGAAACCTGCTTCATAGTTGGTTCTCAATAAGCATTTTTGTAAATGACTGAATTATGACCCATTACAGAGTATTATGTAGGCACCAGTGACCTGAAAAAACTTAGCTGACTAAATGAGAAGAACAGAACCATTTTAACACTTAGGGATTGAAGTCAGGTACCTCTGACCACTAGCCATAACAAGTGGCCAAAATAATGTGAGCATCAAGTGAATCAAATGATCCAAGCACGCAACCCTGGACCTACAAATTTATTGCTTATAAAAACAAGAGATTGAGAACATTGGCTGAAGCCAGATGTTCTGCAGGCTGGAGCTCGTTGTCCTAACATTGCAGATTCTCATAACTGGAACTGTGTGTATTTGAGATGCTGAGATGTAAGATCCAACCCAGAAAATATTTTGAAATAATGTTGTTCAATTACTTAATCCTTGTTAGGCTATTGAATAGAACACTCTCTTATATACACTATTATCAAACATTATGCCTGGGTCTTAAGTTCTGGAATATCCAATTACAATAGTTTTTTCCACATTTGTATTCTCTGTATTTTATTTAATTGCTCTGAACATTTTGAGCAGATTTATTGTATATGACAGTGAGCAACTTGAGCCTGTGTAAGAGCTGGCCATGCTATTTCCTGCTCCCCACCCACCTAATATCACTCTGTCGTGCCTTCTAACATCCTCATTAGCCTGGCCCTTGTTCCCTGCTTGGAATGTGGACTGTCAGAAAGGCACTGTGTTAGGGAAAACTGCCCACTGGTGGATCATGTCTCTCCATCTCTGAACTCACCTGAGTTTTGGCTGGTATCGATTTGTCATCCCATCCTAAATCAATCCATAACATGTAGAATAAACAAAATGATCTTGGGGCTGGCTGGTTAGCTCAGTTGGTTACAACATGGTATTATAACGCCAAGGTCAATGGTTTGGATCCCAGAACTGGCGAGATGCAAAAAAAAAAAAAAAAAAATCTCCATTTCCAAGATGTCCTATGAAGAGGTAAGAAGTAAATAGTCATTGAGTGTTTAGTGTTAAGAGCATGTGTCTGTGTGTGGGTGTGTAAGAGGATGACTCCAGTGTTGCTTGTATGTGTGAGTGTGTGAGTGTATGTGTGTGTTTGATGTTCCATCTTGTCACTTAACTGGTACCTTAAAGTTTTAGCTGAAACCATGTGGGATAAAGAGCCTGGATAAATATGTGAGACTTCGTGAGTCATCTGCAGCTCCCCATATCCCATCTTGCACAGCCTGCCCAAGGTAGGAGAAGTGGGACTGAAGGCATGACCAGCTCAAAGACTAAACTGGTGGAACAGAGTAGCCAAGAGGTCTGGGTAAGATGGTTGCGCACGGAAGGTCGGGAGTTCAGTGCTTGTGCTCTAAGTAGGCTGAGGTTCCAAAGCTCCAGACATTCCTTCCTTCCCCCATGCACGTTGACTAGTTGCATGCTCAGGAGTTGTATCCAAGATGCAAATTATCAATAATAATTCATCATTTATTGATCATCTTCTGCATGACAAATACTGTACCTTGTGCTTTATGTGCATCGTTTCATTGTCGCCTTCCAATAACCATGTGAGGTAGGCATTGTTATTCTTTCCATTTTACAGATTTAGAAACTCTGACCCAAAGAGATGAATTAACTAGTGGTTTCAGAACTAAAAATCAAAGTCTTTTTAACTCCAGAGTTGAGGCGCTTAACCACTGTGTTATAAGAAACATTTAGCAATGTCTTTGCCCATTTACAATACTGAATTTGTGCATCGACCCTGAGGCTGATCTGCCTCTCCACAATTCGGTGCAAAGTGATTTTCTTAGAAACTTCCAAATGTGCACAGCTGTTTTGAGAAGAAAATATTTTGATAGAGAAACTTCTAATTTATTTCATTTGGGGCAAAAAAATCAACAGAGTCATCAAATGCTGAATGGAAGGCAAGGGCATCTAGAGTTGCCTCTTTTCAAGGCAGAAGGGGCATTTAGAGGAGGGTGAGCAGGGAGCTTGCTGCTGGAGGCGAACTGACAGTCCCTCTGGAAGGAAGCCAGAGTGTCATCTTGTTTCGAGCCGGGTATATTGATTTTAATACTAATGGAGATTCAAACTGGACCTTGAACAGTTTGCAAAAGTTCCTCTCTTTGGTTGGGAAGCCAGGGACTTGGCACTCAGGAACATTTGGGATGTGCACTGGTGGTAATTAGCAAGCCCCTGCTCCTCTTTGTGTCACCGTGGTGCTTCTCAGCATCTTTTCTCTCTCCTCTTCTGCACATAGAAGCATCGTCCTGTTACAGAGAAGTGCATTTACAGCTGAAATTACCAAAGTGGCCAATTATATTTATCAAGACAGGGGAAAAGAAAAGATTAGTTTGTCCCAGCTGTCTGAAGAACAGCTCTCCTGCAAGTGGAAAGGTGCCGATCCATGTTGTTTTTTCTCTCCTCTTAAAAATTAACTGCATGTAGGAATATCCCTCAAGATGTGATTTCAGAAAAAAAAAAATGGTTGGCAGGACAAAAGGTCATAGCATTCCAGAACATTGAGATTTCCACATAGCTGCATTTTGGGTTGAATTTCAATGCTCCCACCACATGTGCTTCTTTCTCACAGCAAAGGGTATGGAGGAAGATCAATAATCCCAAGGGAAGGTTTTTCAGAGATGAATTCACAGCAAACCCGAATGGGGTTGGGGAAAAGAAAAAGGAGGCTGAATTCCACTGACAACAGCTAATTGTTGTGACTAATTCAGCTTTTGGAAGGTGGAACTCCATGGAGTGTGTGAGCTGCAACATGGTTCCTGCTTTAATTAGTGGCACCACGGGGAGAAGATGGGCTTATAATTGAGTAGTTTGCTGATCGGTCAACTTCAACCCATAATCAGACATGCTGAGAAGTGGACGTTAAGGGGGCGCTTTGACTAGCAGGACGTCTGCCCCATTAGCATGGCTGGTGTCAGATCAGGTGGTTGTCTTTTCTCTGCATTCTTTCAGGAAGAGGATGCCAAACAAAACGTTTTGTGGTCTCTCTCCCTCATTTGCTCTCCATCTACTGATGTCTTTGCCCCAATTTTCCTTAGCAAATCTCTGCTCAGGCTTACGAATGTAAGGTGAATGATTGGCATTTCCACTACTCAACTTTTCCTTCAAGCTATATTGCTGGACATTTGTTGTTGGATTCTCTCTTTGTCAATTATCTCTCTCCCACTCTGGAATCTTGGTGAGACTCTCAATTAAGGGCTATGTTCTCCTTTCTGTCCTCTCACATGCCCCAGCCCTGCCAAAAGAGAACTGGGTTCATGACCCAAATTGGGCCTCTTGGACTCTTTTTTCCAAGACTTTGAATCATGAGAAAAAAATGTCAAAAAAGAAAAATAGTTAAAGCTAAATATTCTAGTAGCAAACTGTGATCAGACTGTTGATTTTTTTTTCTTGCTATCTATACCACTAAGCTATTGGGTTCCCATCCATTTCTTGTTCTTATTCTCAAGTCTTTCCCCAAATCTATGAGCCCTCCACTTTCCTATGTCACCTTCCTCTCTGCTTAAATTAGGTAGAGTGAGTTTCTATTGCTTGTAATTGAGTCACCCCAAATGAGAGGGTATCCAAGAGAAAGCACCCTAATGCACAGCTGGATATTCATTCGTCACCTTCCTTTTCCTGCTCCCAGTAGGAAATTGCAGAAGGAAAGCCAATCATACTTGTGGTATATGAGAAGATAAATAAAGAAATGAGAAGAAATGAGACATTTTTACTAATGAGTCTGGGTTCAGGGCCTGGCGTGAGCATCTTCATCCCAGATGTTCTCATGGGATCTGCTGGGAAGCTGCATTCCCATGGGATTCTCATTGCACTTCGGACCATGAGAGTGATTTGTCTGGCTCCTCTTCCTGCTCAGTTTTCTGTCAGGAGCCTCCACACATTCATGCCCTCGACCATTTGGGGTTGACTGCTGACACATGCATAAATATCACGTAGCATCTAGCTCAGGAGAGAGAAATAACATCTACCCTTTGTTTCCCGGCTGTGTTTTGGGCATGGTTTGTATTAGCTAGCCTTGAAGAAGGCAAGTCTTGGCATGCCTGCAGATGGGTGTGTTGCACATGTGTGTACTCTGTTGCCAGGTTACCCTGGGAACAACACATCCTGGCTGCTCCACTCTTCAGTCCAGCGTGCTGTTGGTACCTTTGCCAGGGGAGAAACACCCACCTGGCCTTGTGGAGACCCTAATCATTTTAAGATATTGTTTCACCTAGTTGCATATATCAGGCCTTGGTCCTCCACGCTAGTCTAGGGTCAAGAAGTTCTGGAAGCCAAAGGAGCCACAATTCCTACCCTGTTGTTTCCAAACCATGTGTTCAGAATTTTAAGGAGTGAGCTGAAGCATTTCCCGAGCTGAGTAGGATTTCTACCTTTCACCATTTATGAACACGAAAGTGAGAAAAATACACATAAATGATGGTGTTCACCATAGCTAGAGGGTGTCCTAGTAGGAAGGACGGTGCAAAATCAGTTCAGCTTAAACTGGACCCGATCGGCCAACACGCTTTCACAACCACATCAGTTCAGGGCTTTCATGGGTTTGATTTTCTTTCAGCCCAATCCACTAAGGAGTTGCTCATAAGTTCCATGGATTTTCTGCACAATTACAGATTATTGCCATGGCAACAACAGAATCATGTGACAACTTTGCTACCTCAGAGACTAGGAACAGCCACTTACTGGCAACACACATCATCTCGTAAATGGGACTCTGTGCCCTTGGCCTCATATTGTTTTAAGGCTAATCACTGCTTTTTCACAGATATAGCTCTTCTCCTACCTTCTCTATTTTCATGATCTTTTAAAACAATTTGGATTTGCTCTAAAGCAGTTCCTTATCTGCCTGTGTTTATTTGGTCATAAAGACCGTATTATTTGGGGGAATTGGTGGAAGGAAAAAGAGGTTTGCTAGCAGATGGTTTTCTTGCCATGAAGTTGCTAGAATGGAAACCCAGGACAGTACTGAAATTCTGGGTCGGCCATGCACAAGGCCACTTATAAAGGACCAAATAAAACTTGCTTTCTTTCCTAACAAACCCAACTCTGTTGTTCGCATTGCAAGCACAATGAGAAATGGGGCCACTGATAATTAAGTTAGAGATGTGATTGAGAAGGGGGACCAGGTAATATTTGCTCTCTGGCAAAACAATTAATTTATTTTTCAGAAACTTGTGCACATAGCCAAACCCCAGGCTCTTTCTGCCAAACATTCCCCCTTAATTTTTTAACCTCTGGGCATTTCAAGGAAAATTGAATCCACATGTTTTCAGATTCGTTTGCAAATGCAGTTTGCTCAGAGCTGTTTGGTGACCAATATGCCCTTTGAGTGTTTTTATGAGCTTAAACTTATTTTCCCCGAAGCCTCATGCTTCCGAACCAGGAAGTGGCATTTGGAGTTTGTAGCAGAATTCAGAAACAATCATTTTCTGAAGCCTCCGCCAGGTTCTCTTGTCTCTTTCTGGATTCTGGTAAAGTTAAAAAAGGTTTTCACCAAGTGTACAAGAATGATAGAGGATAACTTACTGTTTTTACAACCGAAAAGCAGATCTGCTATGGACGTGATCCAATTCCTGGATCACATGACTTCCCCATCTTTCTTTATTACTGATGACATTTGTATGGAAGCAGATGCCTTCTTTCCCAGGGACACGTCTCCACCTGCGACTCAATTCCCTGATTGGAATAATGTGTTAGAGGCAGGGTTGGAAGTTTAGATTCAGCCCTCCCCCCAGTACCAAATTGCAGAAAACCCTCTTTGTTTATTGTAAGTGAATCATATCTGCAAAGACAAAGGGGCCGCTCTTACTATGTACCCATGGAATTTGGGGACTGTGTGATTATTCTTTTCTGACTCAGCCATATGATCTAAAACAAAATTCTGACATCCAAAAAGTGTGTGGGGGGATGTGTGTGTGTTCTAGGTATTATGAAAAAATACTTAATAACAAGGAAAAAGAACAATTGGAAAAGATATACAGAGTGGGAAAAGTATCTCTAAGCTGGGGATTTTTCTGAGTTTAGCTCTCAAGTTTCCTTCAAGGATGTTCTGATGAATTCCACCTACATTCCAGAACACTTTGGCTAATGAGGAGTTAGTCTAAAGAGCTCTCTAGATAAATATTTGTGAGCAACTAACATTCTTCCAGGAAGTTCATTTAATATGGCGTCTATTTTTTCTTCCTTCTTTCTCTTCACCAGACTTATGATCCCAGAGAAAGTTGCATTAAATTCACATGCCCTATTTTTAACTTTCATCTGGACTTCCTTTTTTTTTGCCCCCTTTAAGCATGAGAATCAAGCAAATAATGACCCTTTGTATTGTGTCCAATGGAAGGTCACCAGCTCAGGGAATTGACTTAAGTTCCCAGGAGAAGTCCATAAAAGATTCCTGTGCATGGCCTTCATACTGTGCCATTTTGGCTGTCGGTTCTGCTAAGTATTTTCCCTCCCATTCTACAGACAAAAGCAACCGATGAATGGACACAGCAATTGTTTCAGCTTTTCTAGAGAAACTGCCTGTAAATTCATAGCCTTGCTTCATCCTTGACAAATCAAAAGGGTTAAGGGAGTCGCAAGCTGTTGACATCGCTTTGGGCAGCTATGGCCTGTGGAAGAGAGCAGACAGAGATGTACACGGGTTGGAGTGACCGGATGGCTCTTTAACTGTTTTTAAATTATTGCACATGGCTTTTCCCTAGAACATGTTCCTCAGCATGTATTGGAGAGGAGAGGAGTAGGAGGAGAGGGAAAAGTAAGCTCGTTGGTAGCTCAGTATCAGTTATAGCTGGAGCTTCATTCCACTGTACTCAGGGGCCAGGTGGCTAATTCAAATGACTGATGAGGACCAAAGGAGTGTGCTGGACTGGGGGCCACCTATCCTTTCTTACATAGGCAGCTGCTGGTCAACTCAAGTTGATTTTTGCCACATGGGATGACATATTTTTCTTTTTAATGAGAAGTCATAAATTTATATTTTTAGATGAAATCTCCTAACACTGTGTGATGGAATAAAGGCACGAGGTATGTAGATTCTGCCTCCTCCAGGGCCCAAGAAAGCTCAGTGGAGCCGGCCAGATGAGCAGAGATGCTCATGGAAGAGTCCCTGGCCAGATTGAAAACTCCTCGTCTCAGTGTCTGACCGTGATACGAGGTTGTAAGTCAGAGGAAACTGGGGCTGTCTTCAAGACATGGGCAGAGAAGAATGAGAAGTAGAGGTGCCCTGGGGAAGGGGCATGAGGAAGTGTCAGCCGTGACCTCCATCCTAACTCAGATGACACTTTTGTGTATTCAGTCCATACTGCTTACTGAGTGCCCTCAGTGTATCAGCCAGCACCATGCTAGACATCAGTGGTGGTGAACCAGTTAGTCATCACTACTATCTTCATGGAGTAATGTCTGTAGGAGATGCAGATGTTAATCAAATAATCAAACAAATAAGTGCAAACTGTCCAATGCAAAGTGCCCTCCGAGACAGGTGTGGACTATGATAACATGTCATTAGAGGATTTGGGCTGGTCCAACTGGTCAAGAAAGTCTTCCCTAAGGGAGTAAGGTTCAGCTATTAAGACAAGGTGGAGCAGGAGTTACCCCGGAATAGGGGAGGGAGCCACCTTTTAGGCAGAAGACAGCCCTTGCAAAGACCTTGTGGCAGAAGGGAATGTGAAAAACACAAGAACACACTTTCAGGGCTCATGTAGCTGGAATGCAGAAGTGGGCAGGGGCCAGACCCAGCAGACCTTGTAGGCAATGTTAAGGAGTTGAGACTGATCTTAGATCTAGGCAAGTGCAATTGGGTGATTTTAAGCAGAGAAAGTGCATGATTGGCCTAATTCTGGCTGCAGGGTGAATAACAGTTTGGTCTGAGGCAAAAGCACAGGCAGGGAGACAAATTAGGATGCATTTGCATTCATTTGGGAGACATGATGACAGCTTAGATTAGGGTGTCCATTGTAGTTACAGAGAGAAGTGAAAGAATTTGAGAGAGTAAGGACATGGAAGTGAGAGGACTTGGTGGTGTGTGTGATGGTTACTTTTATATGTCAGCTTGGCTAGGCTACAGTAGCCACCTACATAGTCAAGCACGGATTTAGGTGTTGCTGTGAAGGTATTTTGCAGATACAGTTAACATCTACGATCTGTTGATTTTAAGTATGGAGATTACTCTTGAGGATGTGGGTAGGCCTCATCTAATCAGTTAAAGGCCTAAGAGCAAAAACTGAGGTTTGCCAGAGAAGAGGATATTCTGCATTAAGCTGCAGCATTAACTTCTGCCTGAGTTCCCAGCCTGCCAGCCTGCCCTGCAGCTCTCATATGTGTTAGCCCCAGATCCAAAGTATATCAAATCCACCTTTACAAAGAAATGTGACATGCTCAAGCACGTACAATTTTGTAATATGAATAATGGTGGGACAGAGAGATACGTCATTAAAAGAAGTTCAGGATTATGATTGAGTGGAGCAGGAAAAATTCAACCCTTTTAAACCAAAATTGGAATGGCTCATTCTAAAGCTTCTGGGTCCTTAAAGAGAATGGGCAGATATTGGTGAAAGTCTGTGCATTTTTGCATGCACAACTACTCGAACCTGAGGTTGGCTGGGTTTCCCAGGTCCTTGAGAGGGGGAGTTCTGAGAGCTGGATCAAGGTTAAGGTCTTGGGTGAGAAAGGCTGAGGAGGCTTATACATAACACCAAACAAATCAGCCCAGAAAAGTCCAGAGGAAGAGCAATAAATCGGTGGCCTCCAGTTTCCATTACTGTGAGCCCTTTAACCCCTGGAGCCAAACAAAAAAGTAAATAAAGTCCCAGAATAGAACTAGCTTTAAAAAAAAAAAAAAAGCTTTCCTTTCTTCTTCTGCCTTCCCTTCCCTGCCCCTTCCCTTCTGTGGTTCTGATCCAAGCCTCCTCGGGAGAGAGGCAAGTTTGCAGTCTGCATGAGCTGGCGATGTCGGGAAAGAGGCTGTTGTGGTGTGGAATCTCAATTCTGCAGTGTCCCGCTAAGCATCCCTTTCAGTGTGCTCACCTGGTGACTCTCTCGCTTGATCATTACATCCTGGTAATACAGCCGGTTGTTAAGGGAGGAGGTGGGCGGAAAATAAAGGCAGGGGCAGTTCAATGAGGAAGCCACTTCCCTGAGAGAATGTCAAGGAGGAGAGGAGCAGGGAACTGGTGCATGCTGCTTGGCTGGTGTTTGCGGGTTTTTTTTTTTTTCCCCTTTTGGATCAATAAATAGACCAGAGATCAGAGGCAGAAGACCTCAGCCAGAATCTGCATCCCCCAAAGATCCACACATAAGTGGGAAAGCATGCTCAGTCTTTTGCAGGATATCAGGCAAGTCAGTTAAACTCAATGTCTCAGTTTTTCTTTCTGTCTCTCAAAAAAAATCCATATATATATATATATATATATATAGATAGATAGATAGATAGATAGATAGATATAGATAGATATAGATAGATAGATAGATAGATACACACATATGTGGATGATAATTCTCATTCATTGAGGCCATAGGAGGCAATAGAATTATAATCCTGGAAGTGACTTCAGCTTCATTATCCAAACTCCTAGCTGATGGAGAAATCCACTCTCCCTCACCTCTGACCATTGATCACGGGGCTCCACCTATTAACACACTTATTCGTGCAGGGGAAGGGAAGAAACGCAATCCAGAGTTCATTCGTTCTACTGCTGTAATGCTCTGGTTTTTGCAAACTTTCTTTCTCTCTAGAGCCAAAAGCTCTCTCCACTAAGCTCCCCTGAGCAGAGAGGAAGCACTCTTGGTGGTACTTAGATCAAACATGGTTTATTAGAACAGCTGCCAATTAACTGGACATCCTCTGTTATCAAAAGCCCTGCCTTTGGGCTGGCCTGGTGGCACACTCGGTAGAGTGCGGCGCTTGGGAGCACGGTGGTGCTCCCGCTGAGGGTTCGGATCCCATATAGAGACCGGTCCGCTCACTGGTTGAGCGCGGTGCGGGCGTGACACCGACGGTTGCGATCCCGTTACCGGTCATGAAAAAGGACAAAAAGGGAAAAAAAAA
>NW_007731833.1:95425-101431 GCF_000696425.1 Galeopterus variegatus
TTCGGATCCCATATAGAGACCGGTCCGCTCACTGGTTGAGCGCGGTGCGGGCGTGACACCGACGGTTGCGATCCCGTTACCGGTCATGAAAAAGGACAAAAAGGGAAAAAAAAAAAAAAAGCCCTGCCTTTTACTACAACCCATCAAGACATAATCCATCAACAATAACTATAGAGAGAGATACATGTACATATATATCCTATATAAACACGTGCATAAAGTATCTCAGGAGCAAAGTGAAAGCATAAAATCAGCTGGCAGAAATGGCCTAACTTAAACAGGGCATTAAGTGGTATTAATGGACTAGTTCTAGAAATGATCAGAAATTCCCAGTCGAACCAAGATTGATATCAAAGACTCAGAGATACCTCAAGGCCAGCATCTCTGGAGAGGATTGGAGCTGATTGGAACTGAAGTTCTATCTCTTCCCTGTGCATTTGAGTGAACACTTTAAATCTCCAAAGATTGAACTATAAAGAGAAATTAGTTTATTAATAATTCACAGACTTCAAGGGAAAAAAATGTCAAAAGCGTATGCTGAAGAACAAAGCTGATTTTATTTTTCCTGTTTAGAATACAGTAATGTGTAGAGAAGTCAACGTGCCAGCCTCAAAAGTTGAATTTGGTCTTTTTTTCCCCCTTGTCTTCACGTTTTTAAAGAAATGTTACTAATAAAATATATGTGAGCATTTAGTCTGATTTCCTTCTGCATACTTCAAGTTTTTCAAATCCTATGAGGTTTGCAGAGAGTGTCAAAAGTAGAACACTTTATTCAATACTTTAATAGTTTGAGATGTTTTCATGGTGAAGTTATTAGCCAAGCATACTTAATTAGAGTTTGTGAATTCAAGGCAACATATTCAAGAATGGTTGTGAAAGTAAGAAAGGTTGATAGGAATCTGGATTCAAAATGATTCCAACAAATTGACTAAATGATGAAGTCACTCTCCATCTTCATAAGAAGCTTCTTGTGAATATGGGGATACAAATGCATTTTTTCCAGGGGTCTACCAGGCTGAGATGTCCTGAGGGCAAGAATTCTGCTGATTTCTCTCAGCACCCAGGGGCTCAGTCATGAGTCAACTAATGAACTGCCTCTGTTTCTCCAGAGTGGCTGAAAACAGACTAGGATGAGGAAACAGATAGGAACATGAGTAAGCACATCCTACCCCTTCCTGAACAGGTTGGCGCCCCTGCATAGAATGGTCTTCACTTTCTCAGAAGAAGAGCCACCTGCTTAAGGAGATGCACGTGTTTGCTATACCCCACCCAACAACATTGCTCCTGCAGTTATCCCCTCTCTCTTTTGCAAAGTTTCCCCATCTAGTGGATCATTTCCATCAGCTCTGAAAGTATCTCTCATCTTAATAAATCCCTTGATCCCAGTGCTCTTACACCTACAACCAATTTTCCCGACTCCCTTTAAAACAAAAAGTATTTTTAGAAATAGTCATATTTATTTCCATCTATAGTTTCTAACATCTCATTCTTTCTTGGACCCATTTTAGTTAAGTCCCAGTCTCCACTACTCTACTAAAAACAAATAATTTGTCACTACCTGAGATTATATATTTGTATTTTAATTTAATTGTCTGTCTCCCTTATTAAAACATAATCTCAATGAAAAGGACTCAGCTTTGTTCATTACTGAGCATTGCTATTCATTACTGTATCCCCAGCACAGGGATGACACATAGTAGGTTCTCAAAAAACATTGAATAAATGAATGAGTAAAGATCATGCTCTTCTATATAAAACCCATGTGCAATGCCAGTTAAAGCCTCTTTGATGGACAAACAGTATGTTGATAAATAAAGCGACTGCTGGAGAAACTACTCTTTGAACAGTCACTCTTTGAAAAATGACTGCTGGAGAAAGCTTTCTCTTTGGAAGCAAAAATTCAGGCTTATAACCTCATCATGAGGGATAGCATAGGTATGTAGTAGGCAGTAAATAAATGTTGAATTGATGTGTACTTGCAGCATATGACAATTACCCAATATAATAATGTAACATTTTTTGCTACTTTGTATAATTTGGTGCAAGGAGAATGCATCTTGGACTCTAGCTGAGTTGTTCCAAACACACAGCAAATTGAAAGAACAGCCTCATGCTTTGTGGTTTAGGGTGATGGCGAGGCAGCTGCCAGTTCTCAGCATGGAAACGCTGCTTAGGACCATCAGATGAGTTCTTACTCTTTTGTAATAACAATTCCCTGCAACCCAATCTTAATCCCTTATCTTTTTGCTTTAGGTTAGGGATGGCAAATAAGATGTATCTCATATGCCAAATCTGATTGAGCCAGTCATCAAATATTCAATTCAGCAAATATTTACTGCACATCTACAAGTAAAAGCCACTGTTCTAGATACAGAAGATAAAACAGTAAATAAGACACAATTCCTGCCCTAATGGAGTTTACATTCTAGTGGTTGGTGTTACTTTGTTTCTGTTGCTTATAACGAGATATCTGGAACTGGGTAATTTATAAAGAAATGATATTTATTGCTTACAGCTTCAGAGGCTGGGAAGTCCACAGTCCAGGGAACACATCTGAGAGAGCCTTCTTTGGTGGTGGCTTTACAGCAACACAGGGTGTCACATGGTGAGAATGGCAGAGCAGAGAGAGTTAACCCCTCACACCTTTTAAAGCTCTCGGATCCATGCCCACGACCACCATTAAAACATCAATGGATTAATCCATTTAGTAAGGCATGGTCCTTACAAACTAATCACCCCTTCAAGTCCCCACCTTTCAATTACCATAATAGGATTTCCCACCCTCTTAACAGTGTGACAGTGGGGACTAAGTTTCTAAAACATGGACTTTGGGGGACACAATTCAGTCCACTACAGTGATTGCTGAAACTGGGACTAGCTGTAAAGATTCTCTTATCTATTACTTGATGATGTCTGCATGGCAGCATGAATGCTTGCCAGAGATTTGTCTTTCTGAATTTTAGACTTTATAAATATCCACCTAATTTTCTAAGTCAAGCCATGGTTTCTAGAAATGACTTAACCCCACTACAGGCTCAAGTCCAAACTGGACACTGGTTAGAGAAAACTTAAGGACACCTAGGTCAGTAGCTTTTCTTCAAGTCAGCATCTACTACTAAGACCAGCTTGACATTCTGCTTGTCCCAGCAGCTGTTTTCTTGCTTAATTCTTCTGACTAGATCGTGGCCTTATTCCCCAAAGCTTTCCATTTTCTTACCTGCCTCTCAGTTCCCACCTTGATTTCCCTTTTTATCCACTTATCCATGCAAGAAATACTTACTCAGCTGCTACTATATGCCAAGCACTGTTCTAGGCACCCAGAGGCAGTGCTGAGCAGAACAGACACCCTCCCTGTTCTCAGGAGTTTATATTCCAGAGGAAAGACAAATAAACAAGCAAATTTATAAGATAATTTATGCAATGAGGTAATCATAGGGTAATTAGGTAGGATGATTAGGGAAGCATCATTTTAGGAGGGGTTATTGAAGATGAAACCTAAAGGGTGAAAAGAAACCAGACACAGGAAGGTGAGACATCTGATATAGTCAGTCTGCATGTTGTGACTCAGGAACCTGCTTGATCTGCTCCAAAATCATTATGGTTGAAATATAATGAGGGGAGAGTAGTGAGAGATGGGGTAGAAAAGAAGGCAGGAGCCAGATCAGGGAGGTTTCTAGAATATGCATTGGATGGCATTTGCCTACCTAAGTGGAATTTTTGCTCATTTCTTACCACCAGACTTTCCAGGTACTGCAACCAGTCATCTCCCAAAGTTCCTACCCAGTGGCACCTGAGATCAGAGATGTCCAGTGACAGCAGCTCAGCACTGAAACCTCTCAGTGTCTCCCTCCACTTTGTGGTGTCTCTGGTTTGGAGCGTGCACCGTGCATGGTCTGATCTAAATCACTTCCAACTAAACCCTGGTGCATTCTTCATTGCTCAAAGCTCCCCTGTTCCTCACTTTTATCAGGTTTCCAGATTTCACCATGTTAAAACCATCAGCTGGAAGGAAAAAGCATGCCTAAGGAGGATTCATTTCTGGCAATCTCCTGAAGCTCTTTGTGAGAAGGCAGCCTCAGTTATAAAGTGGTCCCAAAGCATAGACCCCCAGGGGTAGTGCTATAGCAAGGTGCTAATTATTCTTTCTGAGCTATGTCAAAGATTTTGAACCCAAGGGCATTGACTCTCAAAACTCCACTTAAAGAGGCTTCTCAACAGGGACAGCTTTTTCAGTGACTTAAGGGCTCTGTGCTAGGAGACCTGCCCCCAAATTATCCTCACCACCTGTCTGCTATTCTATTGTTAGAGTTGATCCTTTGATTCTTGAGGCATTCCTGTTTAATAAATAGACATAGTCTCAGAAGAATCAACACTTTAAGCTGTCATTAATGTTACCTCAGTTTCCTCTCTATCCAATGTGTCTTACCATGCTACCTACTCTACCTCCTTAATTTCTTCTCTTATCTGAACTCCTGATATTCTATGTGTTTGGTCATTTTTAACTTATTGTTTTGCTGATGCCTGGTACTGTGTGTTCAAATATTATTACCAAAGTACGATGGTAAAACCTAAGCAATGAATTCCATTCTTTAACGCTTTGGTGATATTTAACTAAATCAGAGTTTCAGAGTTTGATTTCAATATTGATGTTACATTGCAAAACCAAAGAGAGGAATATGAAGAGGGAAATAATGGGATTTCCAGATAATGGCAAGGATTTTGAAACAGAGCTACTGTTTCTCTAATACCATGGATGTGCTGGAATCATACATACAAGCTAGGTACACATACATCCTATCTAGTTTATAGTAACTCAAATCGTTGCTTCCAATATTTGCTTCAGTGCAGAAGCTTGACAGATCTGCCATAGCACCGTATCAGAATAAATCTTTAAAAGAGTGTTGAAGCTGGGCTTTAAGAAGCTTTTTGTGTTGGTCTTTCTCAAGTGAGTGGTGTGAAAAGAGAAGACCTGGTGGTCTCTACAGGTCTTCAAAGTTGTCAGTCTCTCTAAAGACAGAATATAAGTGTGCTAACAAAGAGATGGGAAGGCTGTAAGTACTACTCCTTGAGAAGCTTTTGAAACAATGGAATGATGTAGAATTCCAACATTATGATTGATTCTGGTATTTTTCATTGTTTAGAAAAAGAAAAAGGAAAAGAGCAAAGAAAGAAGTAAAAGAAGATATGAGGAAAACATGCAAAACAGGGGCCTATGCAGATGATGACAAGATTATGAAACTCTCCTCAGCAGCTAAAAGGTCAGGTATTTATGAATTTTTTATATATTAAAAATTGACACCAGCTTGACCTCATTAAAGAGCTAATATTAGTAGAAAAGGATAGGTCAGTGTCAAAAACAATGCCCAATTCCCAGTACAAGGTACCTTGGCTTAGTCAACTTTTGTCAACCTCAACAAAACAGGATACAGGCTGTCATTCCCAATTAACACAACTTGTAGTTTGTCCATGTTCAGTGTCAAGAAATTATGACACATCCTTGAAGAGACAGTCATTAGACAGTGTCCCTTTCACACCTGTCTTATATATAACCCAACCCCATCGCTTATTAATGTCACCATCCCAGTTTTGATCACATTTTCCACCTTTATTTCTTATTTTCATGTAATGCTAGAATGGCCACCTTTGGAAGCAAACCAGGGAAAGGACTACCTCTTTTCTCTAACCCAATGGCATAATGTTAACTAAAGTAAAAGAAAACATGTCAAAATGTGGTGTGTTCCCATATACTAAAATAAACTCAAAATGGATGAAAGAATAAAATATACACCCTGAAACTATAAAACTTCTTAAAAAAAACATAGAGGAAACACTTCAGGAAGTAGGACTGGGCACAGCCTTCATGAATACAACCCCAAAAGCACAGGCAACCGAAGGAAAAATAAACAAATGGGACTATATCAAACTAAAAAGCTTCTGCACAGCAAGAGAAACAATTAACAGAGTTAAAAGACAACCAACAGAGTGGGAGAAAATATTTGCAAAATA
>NW_007731833.1:102235-102724 GCF_000696425.1 Galeopterus variegatus
GGAAGTAGGACTGGGCACAGCCTTCATGAATACAACCCCAAAAGCACAGGCAACCGAAGGAAAAATAAACAAATGGGACTATATCAAACTAAAAAGCTTCTGCACAGCAAGAGAAACAATTAACAGAGTTAAAAGACAACCAACAGAGTGGGAGAAAATATACATCTGACAAAGGATTAATATCCAGAATATACAGGGAACGGAAACAAACTTTACAACAAAATAAACAAGTAACCAAATTAAAAAATGGGCAAAAGAGCTAAATAAGCATTTCTCAAAGGAAGATATACAAATGGCCAACAGACACATGAGAAAATGCTCAACATCACTCAGCATTTGGGAAATGCAAATCAAAATGACACTGAGATACCATCTCACACCAGTTAGGATGGCTAATACCCAAGACTGTGAATGATAAATGCTGGCGTGGTTGCAGACAAAAAGGAACTCTCATACATTGTTGGTGGGACTGCAAAATGGTGCAGCCTC
>NW_007731833.1:102740-104212 GCF_000696425.1 Galeopterus variegatus
GGAGCTTGGCTTTCCATACAGATCTGTGTTGACTACCAAAATCTCCACCTACTGAAAGTCCGTGTCAGCCAGCAAATGATGACTCAGTGGTGGGACCTGCACCATACATGGCAGATGCCCCTCAAGACAACTGCTAATCTCTCCCACAAGTAAGTTCAGGCAGAAACTATCCTGGAGCTGTACATATAAAGGACGTCAAGTGCTGAAATGGAGCTTGTCTTCTGACTAGCTTTTTAAATTTTTTATCTGTTTAGCAACCAGAGGTTGGATAAATTCCCAAAGTTCAGTGCAATTCTCAGGGTTTATAGGCATTCCACAGTTCCAAAGGAACAGAGTATAAAAATCTGGTAGAGTGAACCAAACTAATAAAATTGGAAATGCAAAATCCACCCCCCCTCCCCCGCTCCTCTGCTTCCCCGTACACTAATTCTAGCAGTTGGGGACATTCCAGATCCATTAACACAAATGTGTTATCATTTTTTACTAGAGGTCAGTGTTAAAAGTCCCTTTGCTGTTGCAGACCTATGCTCAGAAATATGAAAGACGGGGAGATTTGGCTGGGCTCATCCTATTTAATTTGCACTATGCCTGGCTCTGTCAGGCTCTAGAGAAAGATACAGCCCAGGAGATTTGGGAAGTTCCTAATGTGAGTCAAGCTGGCAGCCCGCACACTTGGCTTCCACTGATTAGAGCTTCAGTTTCTGACCCTCAGGAGGCCAAACCAGCAGAAGGGAAATATGTATAGTGCACGTGGAGACCCACGTTCATAATGAAAGTGCCCCCTTTCATTACACTGGCTCCTGTCTTCTGGCAAAGTGTACTGTTTAAAGCCAATACCCTCTCTATGGTGTGGAATTGAAGAGAAATATCAAAAACCCACATTAAATGCCCAGTGATAGGAGAATTGCTTAAAACCATGTGACCTCCGAAAGGTTGATTATTGGCAGCCCCTATCAATCATATTTTTAATATTTAATTGGATGGGAAATGCTCAAAATACTATATTGGAAAGTGGGATGCAAAATTGTAGTTTCTAGTATCATCACCAAAAATAAGTGTAAAATGGTTCTGTCTGTGTGGTGAGATTATATATGATTGAAATTGTTGTTTTCAAATACTTTTTACATGAGATGGGATGATAATTATTAATGTGTGTGTGTGGCAGGGGACCTCCATCCTCTCATCGTCCTCTGCTCTCTGAGAAAGAGCTTACGCTGCTTAGACAGATTCTCTCTGGGAAATGTACTCAGAGCCACAGGAGAATTATCTTCCCATGGTGGGAGAAGCAGGGGGACTAGCAAGCAGATGGCTGCAGCAGAGGACAGGGACAAGAGTGCTCTGTTGGGGAGAGAGATTAAGGAGAGGGACAGAGAAAGCACCTGGACATTTCGGCTGCTAGAGTTCTCACATTGTAGGTTTTTCATTGTCTTTCTACACGTGACAGAAATGTGGGTAAAGACGGTTACTGCTGG
>NW_007731833.1:105572-107283 GCF_000696425.1 Galeopterus variegatus
TTTTTTTTTTTTTTTTTTTTTTTTTTTGGTTAATGAACTATGGCTACCCTCCTTGACTATGGCAAGTTACCATATACTATGTCTTTATCCTTAAACCGTAAGGCAAAAGTGACAGTTATTATTTTTGAATTGAATAATTCAAAAGCATTTACCGAACATTGCCTCATGCTAGGCACAGTGGAGTGTACTTGAGGTATATATTGTGTTGAGCAAACTAGTCATAGCCTCTGCCCTTTAGAGGGATCGGAATGGAAAAAAGAGACCAGAGAGTGTTTCTAGAATCATCTGGGCTGTGCTCCAAATGAGTCCTTGATAATGAAAAGACCTGCCCATCCCCTGAATGTTTCTTCTAGAGTAAGAAAGAAGGTCAAGGTACAAAGTCCATTTGTAGTTAAACACCATCATGAACAATTTTAGTCTGGAGCAGTGGCAGTTAAAGAAAAAATCAAAAGTTCAAGGTAGTTTTCTTAAGAAGGATAAAGTTCTTGTTCATTATAATGCAAGAGCAGAAAGTGNTGTACTTGAGGTATATATTGTGTTGAGCAAACTAGTCATAGCCTCTGCCCTTTAGAGGGATTGGAATGGAAAAAAGAGACCAGAGAGGGTTTCTAGAATCATCTGGGCTGTGCTCCAAATGAGTCCGAAAAGACCTGCCCATCCCCTGAATGTTTCTTCTAAAGTAAGAAAGAAGGTTAAGGTACAAAGTCCATTTGTAGTTAAACACCATCATGAACAATTTTAGTCTGGAGCAGTGGCAGTTAAAGAAAAAATCAAAAGTACAAGGTAGTTTTCTTAAGAAGGATAAAGTTCTTGTTCATTATAATGCAAGAGCAGAAAGTGAAGGGTTTGTGAGGCAAATTGGGGGTGGGGAAAGAATCCCACCCTTCCAGGCTATGTAATTTGGAGGCCATTAAAATCCACTCTCCCGGTCTTTTAATGCATCTGTTACAGAGGAGCAGTTACCCAGAGTTTGTCAGTAACAGCTCAGCCTATGCAGAAAATCAATCCCAAACAAAGTTCAAAGAAATCCTTTCAAAGCTCTGTGCAAGGTGACAAATGGTTGCTAATGAGCGAGGGAGACCCTCTCCTCATCTGACTGACAGGTGAAAGGACAGTTGACGGGGGAAAGACCACCTGCTCACTCCTGGCCCAATTAAGACCTCCGACTGTTTGCAGTAACATGAGATTCACAGTAATTGATTCCTCTTCTTAATCTGCCCCAGAAAAATCCAATGTGAGATGGAAACTCTGAGGAATGATCATAAAATAAACTGACATGAATTGTTTCAACATTTCCATAGCCTTAAGCTGCCAGTAAGTCCTCCTCCTTTCTCTTCAACCACAGTCCTTCTTGGTTGCCTTTGAATTGTGCCCTCCACCATCTATCCACCCATCTTTTAGAGAGAGACATGCCAGAGTTTGTTTTAACTCCTGCCAGAACTTTCTATCCTAACTGACGTGAGTCAGCTAGTGCACTTGATAAGGGCTCACAGCTCCTACAGAGCAACAAAAGTTCTTTCCCCAGACATAAAATCATGGCCATGAAATTGACTGTGAATTTCTCAGACTTTCTTCCACGGCGTTTGAGCTGGCTTCCTTAACTTTGATGAAGACATTTTCTTGTGTTCTGTGTTTATAAAACTTCATATCACAGGTGGAATTTGTTATTTTTATATCATATTTAAAGGTGAAATTGACCTTGCATTTCTGT
>NW_007731833.1:107884-110110 GCF_000696425.1 Galeopterus variegatus
ACAGGTGGAATTTGTTATTTTTATATCATATTTAAAGGTGAAATTGACCTTGCATTTCTGTTTTCCTCCCTTATGATGGGCTTTTTTGATTGTTGGAAATGACTGTTATGCCCACTGAAAGACATGCACACGAGTATTTATGACGGCTTCATTTGTGATAGTCCCAAACTGTAGACAACCCAAATGTTCACTGACAGTAGAATGAGACAATAAATTGGGGCATATTCACACAATGGAACACTACACAGCAATGGAAAAATAATACACTTCTGCTACTTGCAAAAACATAGAGGAATCTCGAGGACATAATGTTGAATGAAAGCATCCAGACAGAAGAATGATTCCCTTGGGGGAATAGACTTGGATGAGGAAACCTTACTAAAGTGCTAGAAATTTTCTATGTCTTAATCTGAATCTCGTTACTCTAGAGAAAACATATGTAGACAATTCATAGAGCCGTATCTAAGAGTTGTGCATTTTGAGGAATGGATGTAGCACCTTCAAAATAACAATGAAACAAATTTTGCTGTTTCAGTTACTGGAGCTTGGGTGGGGATGGGGGAATTCGCTAAAAGAAACAGTCATGTTTGTGGATCATGAACTTGTGTTGACTAGCAAATGTATTGGCATCCAATTACTTTTAATAGAGCAGTAGTAGTGACAATAACAATAAATTGTGGGGGGGGGTTGTTTGTTTGGTTTTTTGTCCTTTTTCGAGACCGGCCGCACGCACTCAGCCAGTGAGCGCTGCGAGCACACCGGTCATCCCTATGTAGGATCCAAACCCGCGGCGGGAGCACTGCTGCGCTCCCAGCGCCGCACTCTCCCGAGTGCGCCATGGGCTTGGCCCTAAATTGTGTGTTTTTAATAGTCATTACAGTACAGGACTGACATAGAATACAGTGTAAATGATTATTCATTTTTATTCCATTTTATATACATATAGGGATAGGTTTTATCAAGATGAGAGGATATGTGGTAGGCTGAATAATGACCCCTCAAAATATGTACATTCTAATTCTTGAAACCTGTGAATGCTACTTTACATAGCAAAAATTGGGCTTTGCAGATATGATTAAAAAATGAATAGAGGGCCGGCCCGGTGGTGCACTGCTACAGTGCGCCGCTTGGGAGTGCGGCGGCGCTCCCGCCGAGGGTTCGGATCCCACATACAGACCTGCCGCTCACTGGCTGAGCGAGGTGCGACGCAACACCGAGGGTAGCGATCCCGTTGCCGGTCCCGGTCCGGCACGGGCGCGACACTGAGGGTTGTGATCCGTTGCTGGTCACGAAAAAAGACAAAAAAGGGAAAAAAAAAATGAATAGAAAGTAGAGGCAAAATGGAAAAACTGTGTTCCTGCTCTCGGGAACTATTTAAGGATCTTGAGATAGGGAGCTTATCCCCATTTATGAGGACAAGAGTCCTTATAGAAAGGAGGAAGATTTGATTACAATAGAGAAGGAAGTGATGAGACCACAGAAGCAGAGATTGGAAGGATATGGCCAGGAGCCAAATATTGCAGGAAGCCTCTAGAAGTGGAAGAGGCAAGGAACGAACTCTCCTCTGGAGCCTTCAGAAGAAACTAGCCCTGTCGATATCTTGATTTTAGCCTCTTAAGACTCATTTTGGACTTAATAATAAAGATGTGTTGTTTAAGTCACTACGTTTGTGGTAATTTGTTACAGTAGCAATAAGAAACCAATACAGGGCTCCAGATCACACAGAAGGTATCATGACCTGCCTTGAGATCCTCTAACTCCAAATTCAATTTTCTTCCACCATTTCCACCATTTCCACCATAGCAGGTGCATGGCACAGAGTAAGCCAGAATCCAAAGACCCAGAGTTGTAACGACAGGGCATGAGATCAGCATGGGCAGAAGGCACAGCCCATTTCACCCAAGTCATCTCTGGGCTCCCCTGCGCTTGACAAGGACCCTCCAGGTGAAAGTTAATAAAATATTCTTGCTAGTGACACCCAGCTTGCCAGCAATAGAATAAGTTGCCAAAAGAGCTGCCAAAATACTTCCAGTGAGTGTCATATTCCTAGATGGGTCTAGAAACCTCCTGGGCAGAAAAGCCACATATTTTCAGCGAATTATGTGTATGGCATATAACTCAAACCCCAAAGTAAATTTTCCAACTGTGGCTTGAGTTATCTGGTTTGGCCACTTATGAAGACACAGTTTTTCCGTCAATTGCCAAATCTCCCAAGCACTTTGTGGT
>NW_007731833.1:110409-113677 GCF_000696425.1 Galeopterus variegatus
GAATTATGTGTATGGCATATAACTCAAACCCCAAAGTAAATTTTCCAACTGTGGCTTGAGTTATCTGGTTTGGCCACTTATGAAGACACAGTTTTTCCGTCAATTGCCAAATCTCCCAAGCACTTTGTGGTGATTTGATTGTTTCACTCATTCATTCAGTCACTCATTCAGTACTTACTGGACTGTTACCCTGTGCCAGATGAACAGAAAGTAGAGGTGAATTGGAAAAACCGGGTTCCTGCTTTCAGGAACTATTTACAGTCTGCTGAAATGTTTCTGGAGATTGTGGCCGTAGGAATAAAAAAAATAAAGGACTAGTTACTTGGGAGCCACTGGTCCTCTGAAGTTGACCATTTCTCACTAAAACATTGAATAATACTAAAGTCAGTGTATTGAGGGTAACATGGTCTTATGTGCTGTTTACTAATTGGTAATTTCTGCAGGTTAAGGGCTCAATAATATGTGATTAAGAGTCAGAAGGAAGGGAGGGAGGGAGGGAGGGAGGGAGGGAGGACAAATTTGTAGGCAGACCACTGCCAACAACACTACTCTCTCTTTGGTCTTCTATTTTCATACTGCCCTCCTATCAAGTTTTGATCTCCTTGACACTGAGGATCACGTTTTGTTCACTGATATAACCCTGACACCCAGCATGTATCAGCACTTAGTAAAAATAATTTTAGATCAATGAACAATTCTCAAGACACTTTGGGAATCCAAAGTGAGCACCATTCAACCTGCTTGACCTTCTCACTGCCTCTTAGTCCAAGATCCTCCCACGTTTACCAAGCACCACATCACCTCTGGGACCACGGAATAAGGGCTAGTAGCTCTTTAAAGCAGTAGATGAGTGTGTCCTATGGCCAAAACAGACAGAGTGTAAAAGAAAATCAATAAATGAGGGCAAGCTTGCCCCAGGTAAATACAGCATCACTTAGCCATTTACAATTGCCAACATAAATATTCATGGATGGGGGGGGCGGGGAAACAAAAAACAACCAGAAGTTAGTGACAACATCGGTTTCTTGCTAGTTTTAGAATGGAGAAAAGAAGCCCCAGATCTCTGGCTCCCAGTGTCATTTTAAAGAATTAATCATTTCACAACAGACGGAGACCAACAGTGAAGTTCGTTGAGGAAAGTTTGGAAACCTGAGGAAAACAAGGGTTTCCAGCTGCCACTGCGCCTCGGAGCTTCTCAGAGGAGCTCTCAGCTCCGTCGATCAGTTTCACATCTCCTTGTGTGTGATTTTTCAGGCTCTTCCCTGTGAACAGGAGACTGACTGGGAGGTGCGAGTTTCCTATCAGTTTTTCCTCTCTGGAGAAATTGGAAATATGTCTGCTCTCTAAGCTGCCTGAGCATTTCTTAGGTGGAAGATTAACTGTCTCGCTGCTGCTGTGTCCCATGAACAGGCTTTATGTTTCTCTTCCCAGTCCGGTTCTTCTGTTATTCGTCAGTGAAGGAGTGCGAGGTGCTGGAGGCAGGCATCTGCCTTCGTTGGCTCCCAAGAGCTGTTTTCCTGGCCAGCACCCACCCAGAGCCAAGGAGTCATGGCCAGGCCCTTCAGCAACCCGCGTAACATAAAGAGGTATTTGGCCTTCAGGTAGTGTGGGAATCATTCCTGCAGGTTTGCATTTTCCATCGTTAAAAACTTCATATGAAAATTGGCCAAGATATAAAACAAAGCCACAACTGTTTCTCTCACCCAAAGACTAGAATGTTCACCTGCATCTGCCTGGAAGAGGAGCCAGGATTGCTCTGAGCAAGCGCTAAGAAGCTTAATGTTTTCTTCGCAATCAGCACCCTGGCTCCAGCAGCTTCCCCTCACCTCTGTGGCTCCCAGCCATCATCAGGGTGAAAGCCAAGCATGGCAGTCACTTTTGGCTGATCCCTCTCCCTCAAACCCACTTCTTCTGATACCCACAGACTCAATTCCTCACTTCTTTGGGTCTCTGCTCAAATTTCCCTTTATCTAAGGTCTCTCTGACGATTCCTTTCAAAATAGCTCCTCTCCCATTTTCTGGCCCTCTTGGTTATCTTCATTTTTCTTCACCACATTTACAGCCACCTGGCACATTGTTTATTTGTTTGTTGTCTGGTTTCTCCCATTAGAATATGGTCTTTTAGAGTGTGGGGACTTAGGTCTTTTCAGATCACTTCTGTAAGTATTCCAGCACCAAGAATAGTCCTTAGCCTGTAGTTGATGCTGAATGTATTTTGTTCAATGAATGAATGAATGAATGAATGAACGAACACATGGTTCTGCCAGACCAAGATTTTCCCTTTTACAGGAACGTTTATTGAGAGCTAGGTTGTCTTATGCACACCAAGATTAAAAAGATAGAAATGGACCTGAAGTGCACTGAGCTTCTTAATAACCCATTTAAAACTAACACACATGAATTTAACTCCTTTTAACCTTTCATACAACTACTCGTCAACAACGTTTATTGGCTTGCTAGTATGTGCAGGCATGCTGCTGAGGGTGATGATGGGGAGTATGGGGTGCTAAGAGAACACAGGCCTGAGGCCCAATCTGCTCTAGAGCCTGTCCTCTTTTAAGAAGTTGTAACGTAACTCTCTCTTCTAAGAACTAACAAACAATTCTCAGTGAATACTATGTAGTGCTTAATTCAGATAAAACCATAATGTTTCATATAGCCCTTGAGAAGTGCCTTATGGTCAAGAATTTCAGGATTAATAGCAGACCAATTAGAGGAAAGAAAGACGGAAATGATGGTTATTGCATTAGTAGCCTGTGATAAACATGTGCTAGTCTCCCTTTTTCTCTCCCCTTCTTTCTCTCCATCTCATTCTCCATTTATATACGTGTATAGGCTCATGGAATTCTCACAATCATCTTCTTGAGGTAGATGTTAACTAAAAGTCCCATTTTAAAAGTGAAGAAAGCAAAGCTCAGAGAGATTGTGTAACTTCCTCAAAGTCACACAGCTGATAAGTGACTGCCCAGCGATTCAAAGCCAGCTGCAAATGGCTCCCCAGAGCAGGTCTTTCTAGGTTCCTCCAGTCCTGTTCCACAGGCTTGTGCTTACACTGTCAATGTGTTAGGTCTGCTCATAGTATCTCCCAGTACCCAACTTTAAATTTTGCTTATGATCTCTATGTTCTGAGAATGTGTTGGCTTTACAGGAAACAAGCAATATAGTGAAAAGAACCCAGTCAAGAAGGGAAGGGAGGAGGTCAAACAACAGTGTCCATACAGGGGTAATCATGGCTCCTGGTGATGGCAAGGAAGTGGGGCTGATATTG
>NW_007731833.1:114585-115193 GCF_000696425.1 Galeopterus variegatus
AAGCTCCTAAGATGAAGTGACACAGGCATGAACACAGGATTTTTTTATTGCTACAGGTAGAAGTTCACGGAGGGAAATGAAAAAGGGGAGGTCCTTTCAATTTTCTGTGACAGAACTCAGCTGCCCTCCACCATTACCGCCAGGGACAAGCTTGTACTTTATCCACTTCCCCTAACAATGAATAGTCAGAGGCTCCGCCTGCAATGTCTATTCCATCCTTTCTTTGCATTTGCAGTCTAAGAAGCTCACCTTGGAAAACGGAAACTGATTATAATAATAGCCATAACAATAATAATAAACCCTGCATGTGTAAACACCATGCCATTTGCAAGTACTTTCACATATGTGTTGCTCATTTGAACCTCACCCTTGGCAATGGATTATTACCTCCCCCTTTACAGATGAAAAACTGAGGCTCTGAGAGCTAGAACTTGACCTCGGCAGAGATAGGGCTTGAAACCAGTTATTCTAACTACTCATTCGATGATCTTTCTATATACACTAGACTAGTTACTGATGATGAACCATGTTACCTGTTAAACATATTAACCCTCAAACAGTCCCGGTTGTGACATAGTCACCTTGAGAACAAGACTTTTCCTACACAG
>NW_007731833.1:115377-123089 GCF_000696425.1 Galeopterus variegatus
TCCAGGACCTGTATGCCAGCACATTCACTCGAGTTTCCCTCCTTGTCAGTTGAGCTTGGAATTGGGAATCATGTTCTTGGGATTTTTTTCCAGCAATAAAGTTCACAGACTCCACTGTCAGAGCTTTGGCTCTCTTTTCATTACTTTTGGATGGAAGAGAAACATTTGAACAAGGGTAAAGGAAGGGGCCAGCCAAGCTTGGGGGATGAAATTCAGGAACCTGTGGAATAGCCATTCACAGATATCTGCAGCCAATGTATTTAAAATCCCATTTATGATCTATGTGGCTCATCTAAAAAATTAACCTTAGAGGTTAAAAACCCATTTACTGTGCTGGTAGTTCACTGGGTCCCTTTAAAACAGGTTATCCTTGAGTGCCAGGATAATTGACATATGCAGCTGTAACAATTCTGGTATTCATATAGCATGCTTAGTTTTATTTGTTTGGTATTTAGAGTACTTTCAGGAGGTTGTGGGAAGCAATCATGAAAAGCAACTCTACTCATTTTAATTTGAAAAGGTATTATTTTGCTGGGCTTATGATTCATTTCAGAATCCCCATGAACCCTGACTCTCCATACCCATCATCCTGCTACTCAGAGCTCACAAAGCCAATTACTTTAATTGTGCAACAATGAATGATAGTCAATGATGACCTGAGGCCCAGAAAAATTCTACCTTGACTCCTGAATCATCAAAGAGGAATCCAACTATTGTCAGTCTTATAGAAAGTAGATGTATTGCATACCATCCTTTGGATTGCCCACCTATCAGAGGTGCACATGTTAACTTTCCAGTGACCCCACCCGGGGCCAGCTTCATGGGTGGTAGCCTGAGCAAGTCATACTGGGCCCCACACTTCAATAGCCTTTATGCTTCATTTAATGATCTGCTGTTACTGTGTTGAAATTCTTAATAATTTTTAAACAAAAGGCTCTACACTTTCATTTGCATTGGACCCCACAAATTATAAAGCCGGTCCTGATCCCAAGAATGTAAGTTCCATGAGGGCTGAATTCTTGTCTATTTTGTTCACAGATAGTTCTTAGAATGGTGCTCAGTGCTGTTCTTAATAAATATTTGTTGAATAAATGAATACCAAGATACTCAATTAATGAGAATTTCGTATTCCCAGGCCAAGCCAGGGAACAGAGAGTTGCTCTCATTTATCAGCTTTTTGCATTCCAAAGTTAAGTCATAGGCCTAGATAATTGTTTAAGGAAATTAATGAGAATTTCGTATTCCCAGGCCAAGCCAGGGAACAGAGAGTTGCTCTCATTTATCAGTTTTTTGCATTCCAAAGTTAAGTCATAGGCCTAGATAATTGTTTAAGGAAAGAGAGCTGGCAAGGAAGGGAGGAAGAAGGGGCCCAAAGATAGATACAGCCAAGCCTACTGAGATACTGCCCAGGGATACTGAGAGAGGAGGCACGGTATGCTCCCTGGTTGGAGAGCAGGGGAGCAGCTCAAAATCTGCCTCTTGGTCCACCAGGCAGAATTTTCCTTAATGCAAACTAGGCTGCTGGGAGAATTTTCCCATTTGCAATGACAGTACACTACTGCATGTCCCCCGAGTCTTTCAGGAGGAGAACAGCCCAGCTGTAGGCCCAGACACACCCAAGGCCTGTAAGTAGATTTCCTCAGCTGCTAATCCCAGCCTTTAAGTTCCAACAGTGGAGCTGCGGATGTGAAAACCACCCTCCTGAATTGTTCAGGCCCTGTCAGGGAAGACCAAAGAATGAAAGAGAAGCTGGGACCTGGGAATGTCAATTCCACCAAGAGCTGCTTCATGGCAGTGGAGATGATTGGGAAAAGGGTGTGTACTGCTCACACAGAGAACACAAGACCAAACACGAGAGTACAGGACAGGGTTTCACATGGTCAAAGCCATTTTTCATAGATTTTTATTGATCAACTTCAGCCTTTGCAGGTTTAATTGCCATGTCAATACACCCTCATTAATTTTCTGTTTGGGAGCATCATGGTAATAAACACTTCTCTTTCCATGAAGTCATTCACAATTAATCCTAAAGAAAGGGGGATTCTGAGAAACAACCCATTTGGGTATGGGTTGTACTCTCCAGCCTCTATTTACCACCCTCATTATTTATTAAAATGATAAGATTGTGGGCAGAAGATCAAGGTATCTGAAGTCTTTGGAGAAAGTGGACAAATTGGGTCATAAGGAAAGAAAAACAAGAAAAGTAATGCCAGCAAATTGTAGTTCTCTGGACCAAATGGAGAAAAAGCACAAAATGGGAAAGAAACACACACACACACACACAAAATCCTGCACAATGTCCAAACTTTAGTCACTGCCAAAGTTTGCAAAATATCATTTCATTTAGAAATGCTATGATTTAATGGCAAAGGAGGACATTTTGTTGGAACGCCTAGCATAACAAACACTTTGCTCTCCACTTAACAGCACTCTCCTGGCTTCATCTTGTGGAGAAAATAATAATTTGGATGTTTTGAATTATAGCAGTAATACTAAAGGCACTCCGGGCCCACCCAAATTCCCGGTGTTGAACGTGGTGTTAAGGCTCAGTAAGAACGCAGCAAGATTACAGCAGGCAACTGTTGGTTTTAGAACCCGGTTCAGGGTTTGCTGCAGTCATTCAGAGTGAGTAGAACTTCCTGCTGGGCTGTACCCGTGGCTGTGCCCCTTTTGTCAGGGCAAGGCCGAGGCAGGGCTCTCTCAGCTGAACAGAGTCCCAAGGCTTTGGAGCATGAACAAGTTCCAAAGGAAGAACGTGAGTCTGAGCATCTGGAGGTCTTGGATCTACTCCTAGCTCTGCCACTAATGAGCCTGGTGACCTTGGGTAGTTTCTATCCTCTCTGGGCCTCCCTCCTTCATCAGTACAATCTCTGACATTTAGAACTGCAGAGGTTCTTGGAGGTCATCTGGGTCTATATTTCCCAAAATGAGTTCATTCACATTCTGCCTGCACGAGTTGTGCCTTTTCCATGAGCCACTTTTATTATACTTTACTTTCAGAAATCTAATTTTAAAAGAAACCAGTATCAGTTATAATACACAGAAGGTAACTATTAACTGTAACAATGAACTTAATAAAAACAAAACCATATTATTAAATTCCAGCCAGGTAAATGTTGCCTGCCTAGGAAGACAACAGCAGCAAAACCCAAAATAGTAACAGGCAATATTTACTGAGACCCTGCTCTGTGCTAGACACTGTGTCGAATGCTTTATATATGTATTTCATTTAATTGTCCCAACTCTGTAAATTAGCCCCTGTTGTTGTCCCATTTTGCAGATGAGACAGCTGAGAAATAGGAAGATAAACTTGAAATCTTTCCTATCATTGTTAAAAAGGCTGTTTAGTGAATGAATCTAAGACTTTGACATAATCAGAAGGATTAAAAGAGAATTTTTAAAAGAACTTTCATTATAGGATTCAGCCTTATTCGAGTTCATACCACCTACGTAAAACCACCTTCTATGTCATAGGTAATGGATATCCAGAGTTACGGTAGAGAGTGATCTGGTCGTAAGAGCAGTTTGAGAAGTGGAAGACACTCTATTATGGACCCGTATGGTGTTGAGTCCACCACTTCCTCTGCTAGTATTATATTTTCTTCTCTTGTCTGCCAGAATAATTCCTACTGTTACTCCAAGATCACCTCATCGTGAACCCTCCCTGGTCTCCTCACACCCCAGGGGCCATAGGTCCCCCCGTTCTTGGTGTCCCCACTGTATCCTACACACGTTTCAGTTACAGGAGTCTCATTATATATGACTACCTCCATCTTTGGTCTCAACTCGTTCTTCAACATAGAAAATAAACCTGTTCTAAGTAAGCCCATAAATCTATAAAAATGCCAAACCTAATATGAAATAAGTGGCTTGAAAAAAATAATTTTGTGAGCATTTATTACATAAAAATAAAACACTGAACACAAATCCTACATTCTAAATGTTTTTAGGGGGAATTATTTCATTGTGGGTTAGACTGGATGAGGCTTCTTAAAACAAGAATCCAATGAGCTTGAATTGGACATGCTGGCCAGGATGGGGACCTGAACTCTTGACCTGAGCTAACTGGCCAGCCCCCGATAGCCATTTCTACTTCCACCCAATAGAGTGGCATAGCGAGAATGGATGCCTCTTCAGCAGAAAGGCTTTTACATGTTAGAAGATAATGATCCACTAACTGGCCAGCCCCCGATAGCCATTTCTACTTCCACCCAATAGAGTGGCATAGCGAGAATTGATGCCTCTTCAGCAGAAAGGCTTTTACATGTTAGAAGATAATGCTCCTATTTATCCCTTTCATCCTTTTAAACTGTATCATTCCTTCCCTCAAATCTTCAAATTTTACAATTCCCAGATCTCTTGCCATCCTGGAAGAAGTCACAATAACCCAGGCTCTGGACATAATCCACCTGCTTTCAAATCCAGGCTTCACAGATAACTTTTGGTGAGATCTCTGAGCCTCACTGTCCTCAGCTGTAGAATTAATATAATTGTAATAACAGCCCCTCATATATCTATTGTGGGGACTAAATCACATGACACACATAACATGCATGATGCAGAGACAAGCATTTAATAATCAATCAAAATGTTAGATATTAATATTCCAGGTGGCAACGGATCAGAAGAGCCAACCCTCAGGGATCCCACAGCTCCCTCAAAATACAGTCATTTTTGTTAATAAAGCCTCATTGGTTTCAGTTTTACAGCAGCCACCTCCCCTGATGGCTCATCTTGGGCTTATGGTCAATCAAACTCTTCAAGTCTTTTTTTTTTTTTTAAACCTAAATTGCTGTCAAGCTTGCTCTCCCACATCTTATACTTTAAAAATCAATTTTCTGAAACTAAAAGCAGAACCATATATTCATCCTTATTAAATTTTCTGTAGATAGTTTGGCCTATCATTCTGACATGTCAAGATAAGTTTACATCTTGATTCTGTCATCTGACCTATTAGCCACCCCTCCCAACCCTGTGCCATCTCCAGATGTGACAATTATGTCTTTTCTCTTCACTGAGGTCACTGATAAAATCCTGAACAAGTTCAAGGCCAAGGACAGAGCCCTGTGTTACTATTAATATTCCTTGGGCAGCAGGCCAACACTATCATTTTATAGATGAGAAGAATAAAGTTTACAAGGGCTAAATGATTTGCCCTTCATGTAATACAGCCAGTTGACTGTTTCCCAAAGTGTGTACCTTGGAACAACGGTTCCCTGAGAGACTGTCCATAACAAAGGGTTTTTGTGGCCAAACAAGTTTAGAAAAACATGCATATTTTGTTTCCTTCTTCGGAGATTTACAATGCCCCACAGCACACTGAAGACTTGTGAAGTCCTACAGTCAAGAAACCTTTAAGCTTGTTTAGCCCAGTATTTCCCACATGTATTTGACCACAAAATCCTATTCTCATGTAACAGTCCAGCAGTCTGTAGAACCAGTGTCCCACTGTCAGTTAGGAGCAGACGCCTAGAACACAGAACCAGTACCTCTCATCCTTCATGAGAATAANTCTTCACTGAGGTCACTGATAAAATCCTGAACAAGTTCAAGGCCAAGGACAGAGCCCTGTGCTACTATTAATATTCCTTGGGCAGCAGGCCAACACTATCATTTTATAGATGAGAAGAATAAAGTTTACAAGGGCTAAATGATTTGCCCGTCATGTAATACAGCCAGTTGACTGTTTCCCAAAGTGTGTACCTTGGAACAACGGTTCCCTGAGAGACTGTCCATAACAAAGGGTTTTTGTGGCCAAACAAGTTTAGAAAAACATGCATATTTTGTTTCCTTCTTCGGAGATTTACAATGCCCCACAGCACACTGAAGACTTGTGAAGTCCTACAGTCAAGAATCCTTTAAGCTTGTTTAGCCCAGTATTTCCCACATGTATTTGACCACAAAATCCTCATCTCATGTAACAGTCCAGCTGTCTGTAGAACCAGTGTCCCACTGTCAGTTAGGAGCAGACGCCTAGAACACAGAACCAGTACCTCTCATCCTTCATGAGAATAAGTCCTAAGATTTCCAGGTTCAGAGAGTTTTGTGACTTCCAAATGGAAAGTAAGATGGGAAAGAGCTCTGGAAAGGAAGAGATGAATAAGATGAAAAAGGCAGGAACGAAAAAGCAGGCCTCCGGGCTTCCAAAAGCAGGAGTAAAAAGAGAACCCCAGAGCCACCCTCTGCCTCCCACCCTCACCTTCGCAGCCCTCCATCCTATCTGCTTTGAGACCACCGGGACTCCTCTCATTCGGCTTTTGTCCCTGGTCCTGTCAGTCATCCCAAAAAACCAGGAACTCCCAGGGCACTGAATGGCCAGTTTTTCGAGGAGACTCCCCTGACTGAAAGTTGCAATTGCCTCATCTGGTGCCCCCACATCTTCCCTGCTTTACTCTTTTTCCCTAGCATTTATCACCATCTGACATAATATATGTTTCATTTGTTTGTTTGTTTTGTTTACTGTCCATATCCCTCTGCTAGAGAATAAGCTCCATGCTGGCAGGGGTATTTACTTAGTTCACGGCTTTATTCTCTACACTTAGGATAGTGCAGGGCTAACAATTGGTGCTCAATAAATATGAAAATATGATTTGGATCAGACCAGGGGTCCTAAATGGATTATAGCCTCTCAGAGGGCAAGGATCATGTCTTGGGTTTGCTTTGACTTATTTATGATGTGATACCATCTGCTGAGTGGGTCTTTATTACTCTAGAAATGAATATTATTACTCAGATGGATATCAATATGTGGATGGAGGCTATTAGTCTCAGAAACTGCATTCTCCCTCCTCTGGTGACCTCATCCTCCAGGCTTTGCATGGGCATGACTCATAAATCCACAACACCAACCCTGACCCTCATCTGGGCCACAGCCCACCTTCCCTGCTGTTTACAGGACATTTCTATCCTGCTAAGCCCTCAAACTCAGCAGGACCATAGTCAGAAACATTATCTCCTCCCTGCCCAAAATTGGTAAAGAAATGAAAATAAAAACCACCTTCCCAAAATTTATTTCTTGCTTAGGCATTTATCTATGTTGGTGGCACACAGAAAAAAATCACACAAATTGATAAAATCCATGATGTTTTTTTCTGACTTCTCTTTCTCCCCTAGAGTGCCTATATCTGAAATGACACTGCCTGGTCTTCCCTCTGTTGCCTCCCATCCTAGTGTCAGCTTACTATTATTTTTTGCCTCTGCCATTGGAATATTCTTCTTCCAATCTCTCTGCTCCCTCATTTCTAATGTCTCTAATTTCTAATCCATTGTTTTTCAGACTGTGGACCATGCCCATTAGTGGGTTATGAAATCATCTAGTGTGGCATGACCAGCATTTTAAAAAATAGACTAGAATAGAATAGGTAAAAATCAGACTGCTTTGCAATTAACATCAAAATTGTTTGTAAAAATTTTGTTAAAGGTGTATGTGTATGCCAGAGCCATTATAAAATATATTTATCACAATAGTTTGAAAGTCACTGCTCTAATTGAGCATACTCCAAAGTAGAGATTTAGTAAGTCACCCTCTACTTAAAACTTTCAGTGACTCCCTATTGCCCTCTGAATTAAGTTCAAACAAATTTACACACCATTCAATGGTTTCCAAACTCAGGCTCTAGCCCACCGTCCTAGCTTACTTTCTAACACTCACGTACACATACCTGGAATGTTCATCGTGCTGGAGTATACCTTATTTTTCAAACATTACTGGA
>NW_007731833.1:123579-125601 GCF_000696425.1 Galeopterus variegatus
TGAAAGTCACTGCTCTAATTGAGCATACTCCAAAGTAGAGATTTAGTAAGTCACCCTCTACCTAAAACTTGCAGTGACTCCCTATTGCCCTCTGAATTAAGTTCAAGCAAATTTACACACCATTCAATGGTTTCCAAACTCAGGCTCTAGCCCACCATCCTAGCTTACTTTCTAACACTCATGTACACATACCTGGAATGTTCATCGTGCTGGAGTATACCTTATTTTTCAAACATTACTGGAATTCCTACCAGTATAACTTTTCATATGCTGTTCTTTCTTCTAGAGCAGTGATTGTCAACCAGGGGGTATGATTTTGCTCCTTGGAGATATTTGGCAATGTCTGGAGACATTTTTGGCTTGATAACTCGGGGGTGGGGGTGCTACCAGCATTTACTGAGTAGACGGTCTCTACTGAGTAGAGGTCAGGGATGCTGCTAAACATCCAACAATGCAGAAGACTATTCCCCACAATAAAGGATTATCCAACCCAAATGTCAATAGTGCTAAGGTTGACAAACCTTGCTCTAGAGCAGTGGTTCTCAAATTTTGGTATGCATCTATTTCACTTGAAGGACTTATAAGATACAGAGTGCTGGAATGCACCCCTGCAGTTTTGGGTTCTATAGATCTGGAGCATGGCCTAAGAATTTGTGTTTGTAACAAGTTCCCAAGTAATGCTGAAGCTGTTGGTTGTGGACTATAGAATCACTGTGTAGACTAAAGTGACATCTGTTTAATATTTATCAGGGCTTAACATTACCCATCTTAAGGCTTATGAGGCTCAGATCAAGTGCCACCTCCTTCTTGGAATCTTTCTTGATATCAGCTCCGCCGTCTTTGACTCCTCCAGCAGTTGGCCTGTCTTTCCCTCTCTCTCTCTCACTTGTTCCAGCTCCCACTTGAGTTTTCTCTCCTTCACACTTCCTCCAACCCCATAGTGTGGGTGCCTCCTGGGCTGACACTTATACCCACCTTCTGCCCCTTGCTGCTCCCAAGCACTTAGCGTAATCCCCCTGCCTCGAACAATTTCCACCTTCCGGCAACCACCGCAGCCCCATGTCCCCAGCGGTTCTCTCCAAGCCTGTTCCTGTCCATGCCCCCTCCACGTGGAGGATTATCAAAGTGTTCAGGAAAGAACTGGAGCATGAAAGAATATCTGAGACTTTTGTAGTCACCTAAATGGGAAACTGAGTGACCAAGGGGCAAAATGAGTGAAGTGGCAAAAACAAAAAGGGCAGTGTCACCCATATAAAGGAAGTGAGTGCACTGCGACCTGAGTTTTGNAACAAGGAGAGATAAGCCCCAGCCCCTCTCTTAGCATACCTTAAGACATATGTATATCATGCTTGTGATAATTGTGTTCTAAATGTGGCTCTTTAGCCAATTTCCTATATTGTTACAACTCCACTGTAAGTTACTTTTACTCAGATCCCCCATGTATGAATTTAAAATAATGCAATTTAATCATATCATCAAAGTACATGATTTTTAAATATTCTCTTCTCTCCAAAAGAAGTGTCCTCGCCATGGTTGTTTTGAATCCTTTTTCAGCCAGGAAAACACTGGTCACACGTTAAATTAAGTGCTGTGAACAAGGATTTAATTTAGACCCAATAAGACAGTTATTGTATGTTAAATACCATATGGTTATTAAAAACATATTTATTGAGGTTTAACAAGTACATCAGGACAATGTTCCATAAACAGCAGGAACTGTTAACAGGATGCGGTTATGGATTCTTACATCAGGCAATGTATCTTGTGCGTGGATATACTTTATATTAGAACATTTAAAAAAATGAAAAATCTCAAAGGGCCTCCACCTGGAGCATGAAAGGGACTGCGAATTTGTGTATTGCTCATTCACCTCTAGAGACCTGGGATCAGTTCCTATTGGAGATGGGTATGAAAAATGAGCTTGGGGGTCTTCCCCTCATCCTCATCTGTGCTCTGTGCAAAGCCAACTGTACCATTTGGCATGATTGATGAGATCCATTTAGAGGAGTTCTCTAGGGTGGG
>NW_007731833.1:127207-128975 GCF_000696425.1 Galeopterus variegatus
TGTGTGTGTGTGTGTGTGTGTGTGTGTGTGCACGTGAGAGAGAGAGAGAGGGAGCACACGAAGTGGGGAAGAGGAAATGTAACATACATAATCATCACGTCAGCACAATGAACAGGCCCAACTGCATGAGGATAATTATGTTTTACAGTTTTGCTAAACACAAGAAAGTATTTTCTCAGGCCATTTAATTGAAACAACATCATGGGTTATACCTTCATTGTAATAAAACTCCACTGTGTGTCCAAGCGCCAGGGGATTTATTAACTTGCTCCGAGCTCTGAGAATCAGCAGGCAGGGTCAGACGCAGCTAGTGATGATGACATCATCGGTTTTGGCAGCTCTTTTCAACTGGTGTTGAGTGAGGTAATGTCCCCCAAATTAAAACTGACAGCAAGATTAATGATGATAGATTCACTGACTTTTTTCATGATTTAAATGGGTGTTCTGTTTCTTCCATTCTGAATAGCCAAGAGAGCTTCGTGCCATTAGCTGGGCATATCAGCAAAGCCAGATAACAGGAGCCCCTTCTCCCTGCCGCCTGGGGACAGGCTGGGACTTCACGGTTAGAGGTGATTTAGAGAAGGAGGACACAGCCTCGTGTCATATGCAGAGGTTAGGACAGCGAGCTATGCTGCCTTTATCAGACCAGCAAATACATGTGGGTTCCTTATTTTGGTACAGGAAAGGTCATGTGCTCAGAGGGAGGTAGCCGTGTACAAGGATCTCGTCAAATCTTGCTCCACTGAGTCAGAATTTGCTATCCCTTGCCCTGGAGCTGGGCCGATTTTGCCCTTTATACTTTCCATAATGAAAAGGTTTGCTGAGAATATTAGGAGCATAAAGAAAATTCTGAGGCAGAAGATTGAAAGATGTTTCAGCTGCATGAAAATGATCCATTTCATCAACCTTCTTAGAGACTCTGGTATCCTACGAACCCTCTCATCTTCATTAACAAATTATTCTACTTCCATTCTACCGTAAATGTCTTAAGGGCAGGGGTAAATGGTTTTCATCTTTGTAATTCCAATAATTATAATGGCAGCATATAGCAAGTACTCCCAATGTATGTATATTCCTTAAAGCAGATCCCTTAAGGATTTCTAAGAAATTTAGTCTCTTCACTGGGTATATTAAGCAGACATTCAAATAATGAAAACATTTTTCTTTGAAAACATGGTCAAATTTATCATACTTACTAGTCCAGGTAGACGTGTCTCACTAATCTAAGATAATATCATTTACTATTGAAAAGAAAAAAAGAACGAAAGAAAAAGCCACAATGCCANGTGGTGGGCATTCGGCAAAGCCTGTGTTTATGGCCTTGTGTGCCGGCACCATAGCAATGCCCTGGCACGGTGGCACTCCTTCAGCAGGATGACATCAGAAGAGGTCAGGCCAGGGGACTTCAGATGGGCTGTGAGTAAGAAGACCAACAACAAGTAATATCCTTAAGAGTCAGTAAACATGCCAAAGGAAATTATTCATGAATATTTGAAGAGCCATGAGGTCCGAGTTTTGAGTGAGCAGCTGTTCGTCTCCAAGTTTTCTCCAGTGTCTCAACCCCATTTTAAGAAAGTCAAGGTTCTCCTCCAATGCCAAGCCCCACACTTCCTCGACTGCTTTTCACGCAGGAAGTGCCTGGATGCTCCAAGGCAGTTATGTGGCTGTGCAGCCACCAGCGAGGTCTTTAGGTGGTGACTTAGAAAAGATATTTGTGTGGAATATCCAGCTGCCTTTTGAGCCATGTTTGGAATTCCTTGCACTCTTC
>NW_007731833.1:130463-148058 GCF_000696425.1 Galeopterus variegatus
TAAGATAATATCATTTACTATTGAAAAGAAAAAAAGAACGAAAGAAAAAGCCACAATGCCATAGGAGGATGTAATAGACACACGGCATAATGACAGCGCTGGAGAAAGTCCTCAGTGAAATTTCACATGAGTGAGACGTTGTGATGTCTTCTTCAAAAATGAAATCTATCCATTGGTCAGAGGGAGGTAGCCGTGTACAAGGATCTCGTCAAATCTTGCTCCACTGAGTCAGAATTTGCTATCCCTTGCCCTGGAGCTGGGCCGATTTTGCCCTTTATACTTTCCATAATGAAAAGGTTTGCTGAGAATATTAGGAGCATAAAGAAAATTCTGAGGCAGAAGATTGAAAGATGTTTCAGCTGCATGAAAATGATCCATTTCATCAACCTTCTTAGAGACTCTGGTATCCTACGAACCCTCTCATCTTCATTAACAAATTATTCTACTTCCATTCTACCGTAAATGTCTTAAGGGCAGGGGTAAATGGTTTTCATCTTTGTAATTCCAATAATTATAATGGCAGCATATAGCAAGTACTCCCAATGTATGTATATTCCTTAAAGCAGATCCCTTAAGGATTTCTAAGAAATTTAGTCTCTTCACTGGGTATATTAAGCAGACATTCAAATAATGAAAACATTTTTCTTTGAAAACATGGTCAAATTTATCATACTTACTAGTCCAGGTAGACGTGTCTCACTAATCTAAGATAATATCATTTACTATTGAAAAGAAAAAAAGAACGAAAGAAAAAGCCACAATGCCACAGGAGGATGTAATAGACACATGGCAGAATGACAGCGCTGGAGAAAGTCCTCAGTGAAATTTCACATGAGTGAGATGTTGTGATGTCTTCTTCAAAAATGAAATCTATCCATTGAATCAATAATTGTCTTATGGACTGACTTAGAGCTGACCCTGTTGAAGGTGGGCAGTGGGTGGCACTTGGGGAGCAAATGTCTCTGTCTTGAGAGAAGGGATGCAGCTTCCCCCCTTGGCAGTAGATGAGGATGTGGAAATTCCCTGGGGGGCTTTTTGTTAAATCCTATTTGTAAATAGAAAATTTGCTGGTCTAGGAAGTGAGGAGACATTGGAGCTAGTCGTTGCCCTGCCCCTAACTAGCTGAGACACTTTCAGCAAGTCCCTCCCCTTCCCTGGGCCTCTGTTTCCCAGCTATGAAGGTGCATGTTGGTGTTCAGAGCCCTAAAGGCCCTTTGCAGGCCTGTCATTCTCTGATGCCAAGAGTTTGATTGCTCTCAGGAAGGGTACACCCAGACAGATCAAGTAGATTATACTAACTCTTTATTCCAGCTGTTCAAAGTTAGATCCTCTTCTACCCCCAAAGTTTATAGCTCTGGTTGGGATAAGAGGATAGAGGTTCCCCCCCGCCACCTTGTTCTTTGAGCAACTTGGACTCCAAATGCTTTGCTTCTTAGCAGGTTCCAACAGTTCCCCAAGGACTTCACCCACATTTCTTTTGCTGTATTTCTCTATATTTGTTATATTCCTCCTCCTGCCATCGCCTGACGCTGTTCTCTTCACACAGAGCATCAAATTGTGGATGGAGGGTTTGGAAGGAGTGTTAAGTTTGATTGATGGGATGGACTGGGGATGAGATCTTACCCACATTTCTTTTGCTGTATTTCTCTATATTTGTTATATTCCTCCTCCTGCCATCGCCTGACACTGTTCTCTTCACACAGAGCATCAAATTGTGGATGGAGGGTTTGGAAGGAGTGTTAAGTTTGATTGATGGGATGGACTGGGGATGAGATCTTACTGATGCCCCCTTTGTCTCTACCTCTGGTGATTCTTTTTTGGGGAAAAAATGACTATATTTGACACCTTTTGGAGTGTCTGTACAGCTCATAATGGTCCTCTTTAGTAGGCACTGCCCATTCTGACCCACAGGGTAAGGCTGGGGCTCCAACAGCCAAGACCATCCAAAATGAGTCCTGCCCTCTGGCCACAGCTGATCGGAACACAGTGGAAATCTGTGCCATGCTGGGAAGTTGGACAACCTTCATGGTTAGGAGGCTGGACTCCTGCCCACCTGCAATGCAATATTCTCCGCGAATCACAACCCATAGTTTTCTCCCTACTTGGCCTTATGTGTACAAGATAAATAAAGGTGAACATGGGTACCTTACCACCATGCAGTGTGAGGAGGGGTGACACGTCAAGTATGAGTGTCAGGTCAGGGAGGAGGGCTTTCAGGGACCTTGGGACAAGAGGGTGAAATGTTGTCCCAGGACATTTGGACACTGGCTGTGATTTCTCCACCCAACCCCAAGATGAGGATGCAGCCTTGCCCACTTCGTTCATGAACCAGGAAAGTCTATTCTTTATAAATAGTCTCTTACACCAGAGAGTCTCTGCCTGGCCGTGCATTAGGAAACCTGGGGAACATTTCCAAAACTCCAGAGCTTGAACTCCTACTCCAGAGGTTGTGATCCAATTAGTGTGGGCAAGGGAGGAAGCATCGGTACACTTTTTAAAAGCTCATTAAGTGATTTTAATATGCAGCCAGGGTCGAGAGCCACTTCCTTAAATTGAAGCACTAGAGTGTTAGTTTAAAATCTTCTATGATGGTGATATAAGCCTGAATGTTAAAGGCCAGTGGGAAGGGCTTGGGGGATGGAGGGGACAGAACTGAACATCCTTTTCTCTTCTAGCAGGTCCCTAGATTCCAGAAAGTCGTATCACAAGATGCTTTCTCCACCCCCGCTCTGTGCAACCACTTCCTCCCACTGAGCTTTACATCCCTGACCCAAATCAGGAAAAGGTCTCTTTCCACCAATCCACAAACCTACCAACACTTTAATCATTACTTAAACAGAAATACTAATGAGTGATTGCTATTTTATGTCCAAATATACAAGACACAGGTGCCACTGATACAGGAAAAGGTGGTTGAATACTTCTGCTTAGCTCCTGAAACTACAGTTTTAGTTGGAATACCATGAAGCTAAGATCCTGCCCTAGTCTAGGGATCAAGATTTGGCCAGAAAATCTAGGGTGACTAATTGCTCAGGTTTGCCCAGGACTGTTTCACTTGTAGCACTGAATCCCTGTGTCCCAGTAAACCCCTCAGTCCTGAGGAAACTGAGAGTTGGTCCTGTCAGTGCTCCAGTCCACAGATGGCCCTTCTGAAAGTTAGAAACACTTCAGCGATGGTCACAATTGCCCATGTGTCAATAGATCATGCCTATCATACCCCTGTCCCTACTCCTCTGACAAATGAGGGGTGGCATTAGGGTGGGAATAATAAATTCATTCTAATGTAAAACTGTCCACATCCGAAGCCCCAACAGAGCTCACATAAAAGAATTTGTTCTTAAAACTACCCAACCCACCTCAAGCCATTCAGGTCTTTGCTCTAGGCAATTTGGAATTGGGACCTAGACAATCTGGTTAATCTCTTCCAGTGACTGGGATGTAACAACAGCTTGGAATCTGTTGACAGCCAGGTCCTGCAATGGTGACTGTGTAGGAGAAGTCATTCTGTGGTGAGAGAAGGATGAAAAGGCACCCAGGCAGAAGCAGAGATGAGAGAAAGAAAAAGAAGGCTGCTTGGGGTTCCTGGGTCTCACTTTCAGCTTCCAAGCCCTTTCTGATGTCCACCAAGACTCCTGTTCTTAGATTTTATAAGAGCCCCTCCACTCCCTGTATCTTTCAGTTCCAAGGACTGGAAAAACCCAACCCAAATTGACTGAAGCAAGAAAGATAGTTTATTGTTTCCTATTAGTGAAAAGTCCAGGGTGTACTTCAGGAACTGCTTGATCTAGGGCTCAAGCAATGTCACTGTTTCTCTTTCTCCGTTGCTCAGCTCCAGCATTTAGCAGACCTTCCTCTCAGTTCTCCAGCAGGCTCAGCCCTTGTTCTCATGAGATGTCTGCCAGATACACTGGTTGTATACCCTGGCAGGTTTATTCTCAGTAGTAAACATGAGACCCTTTTTCAGGATTGCCAGTAAAAGTCTTTATACTTCTCAATGGCTCATACTGATCATCCTGAGCCAATACCCAGGGCTTGGGAGAGTGTGATGGTGGCTGGAAGACCTGAATTACACAGCCAGGCCATTGCCAGAGGGAAAGCCAGAACTATGAAGCACATGGACTGAGGTGAGAGGGGGTGATCTCCCAGAGGATGTTGATATGTGCTCATACTGGTATTTTGTCCAAAGCAAGGACAAAGCCCCATTCAGTTGCAATAATTTTGAGTGTTTTTTTGAACTTCTAAATATGGCAAAAATGACAATATTATGAGAAGACAGTTTTTTCCAAAGGTCTTGTTGCATAAATAGAAAAGCCACATTTGGAATATTGATCAGCTTTCTCCAGTGCCAGCCCAAATCTAGAAGTCTGAGGCCTTTTGAGAAGCTACTTAATTGATAACAGTAATCACAATATAAAGCATTAGCAACATGGAAAAGTGGATCTCTTCATTATCACAGACCTCAAAGGCTGTGTTTGTTTTGTTTGCCTTTATAAGCAACCCTAATCTGTCTTTCTGGCTCTGTTATCACTGGGTTTGTTCTGATAAGAGCCAATGAGTACTCACAAACCAGTCCGTACAAATATAAAGGCATCAAAGACAAGCAGAAATCAGGTATGCTGGGCTGTTTGCTAGCCTCATGCCCTGCGTTTTATGCCTCCCCACTGTTCACAGAAAGTCGCACTTGAAGCCCTGCAGCCTGACTCCGAGGACATCTTCCAGAATTACCTTCCCTTAACTACACCCTCCACCCTCAGCATGCACTCTCCTCCCCAAGAGCACAGAATCACTCACCAATGTCAATATCTGTTCTGCAGTTCCCAATTCTGTGTCTTCATTCACCTTCTCTCTTTTTTTTTTTTTTTTTTTTTTTTTGGTACGTCATTCTCCACCTTTGTTAATAATATCCATCCTCCACAACTCAACCCAAGTGCCCCTTTGCCATCAAGTCCTCCTTAGACTCTAGTTTGGAATGAATTCATCCCACTACTTAAAAGCTTTCAATGGTTTCCCATTGAATTGAGGAAAACATTTTGGATTCTGTGGTTTTATAAGGCCCTAAGTGATCTGCCTGGATAATTTGACTATCTCATCTCAAGCCATGAGGCTCCAGCCATCCTGAGTCTTCTTAACTTTCCAGCATTGCCCTACCTTTTTCCAGTCCTAGATCCTTCACACATTCTATTCCCCTTGCTTGGAATGCTATTTCCTTCGCTCTTCTTGAAGCTATCTCCTTCATTGCTATTTGTTTTCAGCTGAAATATTACTTCTCCAGAGACCCTTCCCTGTCCCTTCATTAGGCCTATCCTTCTGTCCTACCCTAGTATTGTTACTATCTACTATAAACATGTGTTCTCTGTCTTCACAAGCTTTTTCTGAATGTCTAGTTTTATATTTATTTGTTTAATTGCCCAGAATTTCTCTTTCCCACAATATAATTTTCAAGAGGTCATAGACTTAATTTATTTCACTCATACCACTCTAGACATGGCATTTAGTTAGCATGCCTCACACTGGAGAGGTTCGACAAATATTTATTGAATGAACGGAAGTATCACTTCTTCCTCCATACATTTATAACACAGCTGAATCATAGTCTGCCTTATGTGGTATATGTCTTGTATCTCAGATTACAAGTTTTTTGAGGAAAGGATCATGATTAAACGATAGTGCTTGCAAAGCACAAGGCCAAGTGTAGATCCTCAACCAGATGTTGTTCTCACAGGGTTGAACATCACAGACTTCAGAATTGGACAGTCTTGGGTTTTTACAAGACTCCACCACTTCCCAGCTCTATAACCTTGGCCAAGTTTGTTCAACTTCTTTGGGCCTAAGTCTTCTCGTTTGTAGATTGTTAATATTGATACCTATGTTACAGGGTGGTTGAGCGAATGATATAAGCCGAAGCAGGTAAACTGCTCAGCATCATGGCTGGCAAGTAAAAAATATTCAATATGGTATCTGTTATTATTATTTTATTCATACTAAGAAAGAGAAAAGCTGCCCCAGACATCCAGAAGCTGGTCTAGTACTGCCAGCTAGAACTTAATGTTTTTCTGCTGAACATAAACAGTTTTACAGAACATCAGCCTCAGACAAGACCAAAGTGGATCAAGACAAAAACAAGACCACTCCATAATAATGTCTGAACAGCCAAAAAAACCTCCAACATTGTCCAAACTGCAAAAATGATTGAAGTTCCCTTTATCCTGGCTAATGTGAGTGGCTGCTGCTTCTACAGCCTTAGCATTGTTCTGGTGTTCCCTACTTTTATATAAGATTTATTTAGATTCTTAACCTTCATTTAGTCTCTCCTTCTAAATATGATTTCTTTAGATACCTAGTCATAGGATTATCCCTACTTCCTGACAGCATCCAATCCAGAGCAAAACCCTGCTCCCTTAAACCCTCTCCCAAATCACCTGACACAAGCCAATATTCCACAATAAGTCCTTTTAAACACCCGCTTACCAAGATACCCTACGGTTCCTCACAGTGTGTGTTCTCTATTACCTCAATGAGTAATAAACTCAACTTGTGCGACTACAGGTGTTTTCCTGGTGGTTTTTGACTGAAGGGGCATTGATAATAGTAATAATAATAATAATATCCACCATTTATTGAGCTTTTATCAAATTTCAGGGCCTCTTCTAGGCAATTTACATTTGTTCATTTACTCAATTCTTCAAAGAACTTCAGAATGTAGGCATGATTTAATAATAACAATAAATGTCATATTTGAGAAAACCAAGCTACAGAGAGGTTAAAAAATTTGCTGACTTCAGGCAGCTACTGAACAGTGGAGCTAGGGTTCCATCCAAAGCAGTCTGGTCTTTGATCACCACCGCCTCTCACTGTGCCTTCCTGGGTACCATCACCACGTCTTGAACAGAGAGGGCACTTCAAGTTTATGAAGATTATGAAGCCACCACAATGTAAAAAAGACATGGAGCAGAACTCAGCATGTAAGAGAGTTCCTGCCACGTTTCATTGGCAATTTGGTGAACAGCATTATGGAGGCTGCAAAGAAGCACACATCATAGTCTCTGATCTCAAGGAGCTTACAAGCTAACTGAAGAGACAGGATTTAAACACAAAAAATATAAATAACAATACAAGCTGCAATGTGAGAGACACATTAAGATAGAAGAATGCATGATTCAGTGTCAAACGAGGTGTGCAGATGGTACTGGGAGAGAGCTCACCGTGGGCTGTGGGGTCAGCCCACATACTCTCATCCAACTTAAAACCACAGACCGGAAACTAGCCAGGAGAGCTGCCTTGAGAGAGAGAGAGAGAACAAAACCTGAATGGAAAGAAATCTATTAAAATTATATTTGCAGGGTATGTGACTAAATGGCTTTTAAATTTTACTTTTTGGTAATTCATCATTGAGGAGTTATAACCCATCTCTGAAAAGTAGCCATTTGGTTATTTCCAATGGACTCCACATCACATCAGGAATCCTCTGCAAAAGTACAACACAAAGCTCACTTCTGTTTGGAAGAAGCTGAGCTTTGGCTTGACCCCATATGCCCTCTCTGCTATGGGTTACACTTGGGTTTGTGTCTTTGCAGTCTGGTGTCATAAAAGAGTATTAAGGACAACTTCAAGACACGATATCCCAGAAGGATTCTTAGCCACTGAGAGCCACACTAAGACTGGGGTTATTTCTGTAAGGGGATAACCAGACTCTTGTAGTGTCTTCCAAAGACTCATGGAGTCTTCTGGCACTTTTAGACTAGAAGAGATAGCGATCAAGTATTTTTTTTTTTTTGTATCAACTTGGGCAATAACATTGGACAAATTATGCAATCTCTTTATCTGCAAATGGGTTTAATAACAGTACCCAACCCATGGGATGATTGTAGTGTTAAATGACATAATTCTTTCAAAGAGCTAAGGGGTGTAACACATAAAGTACGTATAAAGTATATTCTCAGAACATGTTAGTAATCAATATTATTGTTATTATTCTCCATATCAATACTGTCCTAGGGACTTGGAGAAATATAAAAGAAGTATTAGACATGGTTTTCCTGAACACTCCCAAAGACTCTCAGTTGGGGATTTACCCATCCTAATGTGTCATTCAATTCTATTATTTAGCCATCAGCCTGTTATACACAGGCTGAGGAGACTCAACTACCAGAGTTTGATTTCTGACTCCACCGCTCACTTGGGATTGTAACAATTTTCTTAAACTGTCTCTGACTTAGTTTATTTATAAAAGCAATGATAGCAGTAACAGTTCCTACACCTGAGGACTGTCATGAGGAATAGAAGAGATAATGTATACAGAACCCTGAGAAGCTCCATATACACTACAGAACTTCGCGTCCGGCACATCACTGGCTCTCAATGAGTGTTACTGTTGATCACCATCACCATTATCATCACCACCATCATCATCATCAGGAATATCCCAGATGATGAATCTGCCTTCCACCCCAGCAGATTCAAGCTCTATGATCTCCAACATGTCCCAGGCAGCTAAACTTTCCAAGGCTTTGTTTTAGAACATGCGTTCCGCTGACAAACACAAAGCTTTTGACCTCCTTCCAATGCTACGTGGGGATGGTGTGCACTGCCAGCCATTCTTTTTTCACCACAGAAGGCCAGTATTTGCAGGTTCGCTGTCTGAAGTCAGTGGTCTAGTCCTTGGTTAGTAGAAGAAAAAGAAGAAGAGGAGGATGAGAAGGAGGAAGGGGAGGGAGAAGGGAGGGGAGGAGGGGGGAAGAGGAAGCTGCCAGTGCCTGTTAAGACTGACATCACAGTTGCATCCTGGCTGAGTGATTTGAGGCAAGTTACTTAACCTAACTTTTCATATCCAGAGGCAGTGCTAGTGCCTCCTGCCCAGGGATGGTGTGAGCATTAAAAGAGAATACATGTACGGGCACAGTGCCTAGCACATATTATATCCTCAGTAAATTACAGCCATGTTCTCATTACAGGTGTCCTCTGTCCTATATGCTAAGGAGTCTCACATTATTCTTTTATCTTTTTTTGTCCTAAACATTTAATCCTGAGTTCAGACTGCAGGGGACAGCATAGCTATGTCTTCTTTCAGGTTCGAGTGTGAAGACTGCACAAGTGCAGTGGAAAGGGCTCTAGACAGAGTCAAGAGACTTTCATTTTATTGCTGATACCATCTGCTGAGACTTTTGGGTCTCAGTTTTCAAATCTGTGAAATGGATATTGGGGGTGAAGACTTGACTAGATGACATGTAACGATCCCTCCAGCAATAATTATCTAGAATTCCAATCCCTTAGGGGCTGGCCCGGTGGCGCACTGCTATAGTGCACCGCTTGGGAGCGCGGCGGCACTCCCGCCAAGGGTTCGGATCCCACATACAGACCAGTTCCCGCTCACTGGCTGAGCGAGGCGCGGGAGCAACACCGAGGGTTGCGATCCCGTTGCCAGACACGGAAAAAGACAAAAAGGAAAAAAAAAAAAAAAAGAATTCCAATCCCTTAAACCAGTACTTCACAAAGAGTAACTCATGGGTATTAGAATTACTAGATTTCTGGGCCAGCCCGGTGGCACACTCGGTAGAGTGCGGCCGCGCTCCCGCCGAGGGTTCGGATCCCATATAGAGACCGATCCGCTCACTGGTTGAGCACAGTGCGGGCGTGACACCAAGGGTTGCGATCCTGTTGCCAGTCACGAAAAAAGACATAAAGGAAAAAAAAAGAATTATTAGATTTCTTGTGAAAAATGCATGTTCCTAGATTCCCACCTGGGCTTACAGGAACCAGAATCCTGGGGTTGGGAGTGGAAGGTTAAGTCCAGGAATACAAATTTTAGTGGCTTTCTCAGAGATCCACTTCCCTGAACTGCAGAGGAGGCAGACCTTGAGGTATTGATCAAAACAAGAGAAAGTAATTGGTGAGAGGGAAGTCCACGCGCACTCAGGTAGATCACTGTGAACTGAAAGACACATAGAACATGCTAGCACTTAACCCATTAAGATTACTGAAGATGCCAAGAAGAAATATTTATAGGTACTTTTTAACATAGTCTATAAAATAGGAGGTTGATTCAAACATAAATTATCTACCACATCACTCTTTGACCTCTAAATCTTTCTCTGGACAAAGATTTTCAGAAGAAATCCCCAGGACTTCGTTTCATACATAGTTGCTGAATACCTTTTTGTTGTTGTTGTTGTTGTTCTAGGCATCATGCTAAGTGAGGTGGAAATTACAAAGTGAGTAAGACATGTTCTCTGTCTTACCTTTATGAAATTTAAGAAAAGGAAGGTACTATAAGAATTATTTATTCTAATTACTTTCTCTGACATCTGTCACCAAGGAATATCTTTCTTCTGCCTAAATAGTTGGGATCCAGGCCTTCAAGAGCTATAGGTTACTATGTGGTGGGTAATTTCATGAATTATGTTATATAATCTTCACACAAAAAAATTCTGCAGGTTACGTATTCCTACGTATCCCCTTCTTACAGCTGTAACTGAAGCTCTGAGAGGTTAAGTGCTTTGCCCAAGATCACACAGCCAGGAAGGGGCAGAACTGGGAAGCAAACCCACCTGTATCACCCTCAAGTTTGATCTTCCCCACAACTACTCCACTAACCTAGTTTTTGTGCCAGACACAGATGGTTAATGAACTTGGTCTTCATCAAATAACATCTTTCCAGTCACCACATAATATTTATACGTAATTTCACCTCAAAGTTTTTTGGAGTAATTATGTCTTGACTTATCACAAATATAAAATAAATGTGGAAGATACAGGAAGCCTCCATTACACCCTTATCTCATCCTCAGTTACAACTAAAATGCTTCAATCTCAGGTAATAGAAACTTCAGCTCAGTTGAACTTGAAAAGGAGTCAGAAAGTGAGAGATAGGGCAAGCTTCAGGAATATCAGATTGAGTGTTGTTGTCAAGGATCCTAGCCCTTTCGGTCTCTCTGCTTTGCCATCTTTGGTGTTAATTTAGTCTTCAGGATAGGAACAAGATGGCATTTCCAGGCATCCCACCAGACATGACAGCATTTGAAGAAAGAAGATAGGCCATTTTTCCTTACCTTTTTTCTTATGAGTGAGAAAACTTGCACCAGATCTCCCTCAAATATTTATTGAATGAATGCATAGATAAATCAATGAAGGGTTTTATTTTTTGAACTAGGTTTTAGTCAGAAACAGATTTTCTAAATGACTTAATTTGTGGAGCCATTTAAAAAAACATGTATTATATATACTTACATACATATGAGTGTGCGTGTATGTGTATATATAGATTTGCATTCGTTTTTGCTCCTCGTCATTATTTACAAAGGAATAAGCCTAATTTTGGTATTTAACAAAATGAATTGGCCAGGAAATGGCAGAATATTTTTGTTCAAAAAAATAAATTTTATAGGATTTCCAGATGCTAAAAATTCTGGTGCTATTCAACATTGCCTGCAGTGTAGGAGGGCGAAGACAATCAAAAACAAAACTAGAGGGTGAGGGTACTTTAATTACCTATTCATTCTATAAGAAATTCATTCAAAATTTCCCTAAAAAGTAACACCTCTCAAGCCAGACATGCAGAAATACAGTGCTAAATTGAGAGAATTTCGAAAAATTCTATTGGTTTCCAGATGCATCAAGAGTTATATCTTACTCCTCCGAATTCTAGAAGGAGGAAACTAAACTCCATGAAATATTAGACACCATTCCTAGTCAGGGTGTCTCCAATTACATCAAAGTTGGAAAGGAGTCATGAAATATTGAACAACTTCTTACAATTATTAATATTTTCTTTTGTCTTATAAAGGAAGCCTAGGCCATAAGCCACTAAGTTATGAAACCAAACTAAGGATGGCAAGTGTCCCAGTTATTTATTGCTGCATAACAAACTATCTCATCTCAGAACTGAGTAGCATAAAGCAACTACCATCTTACTGTGCTCACAAATATTGTGGGTCAGGAATTCAGACAGGGCACAGTGGGAATGGCTTATTTCTGCTTCGTGATGTTTGAGGCCTCAGCTGCCTGGGATAATTCAAATAGCTGAGTGAGACTAGAAAAACTAGGGCTGGAATCATGTGCGGACTTCCTTACTCATATGTCAGGACCTTGGGTGGTTTGACTTGAAGGCTGACTTCAGCTAGGACTGTTGACCAGATACAGTACATACACGTGGCCTCTTCTGGTACCTTGGGCTTCCTAACAGCACAGTAGCTTCAAGGTAGTCAGACTTCTTACTTGCAAGATGAGAGTTCTGAGGTTGAGTGCTCCAGTAATATGACTTTTTATGACCCAGCCTCAAAAATCACATTATATGACTTTTATTGTACTGTGCTGATCAAACCACAACACAGCCTAGATTTAAAAGTTGACACAGAACCACCTCTTGATGGGAGAAGTATAAAGAATTTATAACCATGCTCTGAAGTTTCCATCACACAGAATTAAGAATTGGACAAAGATTTTCAGAAGAAATCCCCAGGACTTCATTTTAGGACTTCGTTTCATACATAGTTGCTGAATACCTTTTTGTTGTTGTTGTTGTTGTTCTAGGCATCATGCTAAGTGAGGTGGAAATTACAAAGTGAGTAAGACATGTTCTCTGTCTTACCTTTATGAAATTTAAGAAAAGGAAGGTACTATAAGAATTATTTATTCTAATTACTTTCTCTGACATCTGTCACCAAGGAATATCTTTCTTCTGCCTAAATAGTTGGGATCCAGGCCTTCAAGAGCTATAGGTTACTATGTGGTGGGTAATTTCATGAATTATGTTATATAATCTTCACACAAAAAAATTCTGCAGGTTACGTATTCCTACGTATCCCCTTCTTACAGCTGTAACTGAAGCTCTGAGAGGTTAAGTGCTTTGCCCAAGATCACACAGCCAGGAAGGGGCAGAACTGGGAAGCAAACCCACCTGTATCACCCTCAAGTTTGATCTTCCCCACAACTACTCCACTAACCTAGTTTTTGTGCCAGACACAGATGGTTAATGAACTTGGTCTTCATCAAATAACATCTTTCCAGTCACCACATAATATTTATACGTAATTTCACCTCAAAGTTTTTTGGAGTAATTATGTCTTGACTTATCACAAATATAAAATAAATGTGGAAGATACAGGAAGCCTCCATTACACCCTTATCTCATCCTCAGTTACAACTAAAATGCTTCAATCTCAGGTAATAGAAACTTCAGCTCAGTTGAACTTGAAAAGGAGTCAGAAAGTGAGAGATAGGGCAAGCTTCAGGAATATCAGATTGAGTGTTGTTGTCAAGGATCCTAGCCCTTTCGGTCTCTCTGCTTTGCCATCTTTGGTGTTAATTTAGTCTTCAGGATAGGAACAAGATGGCATTTCCAGGCATCCCACCAGACATGACAGCATTTGAAGAAAGAAGATAGGCCATTTTTCCTTACCTTTTTTCTTATGAGTGAGAAAACTTGCACCAGATCTCCCTCTGTAGTCTTTCCTTCATGGATTGATTGGGTCCTCTGCGCTTCCTGAACCAGTCTCAGGCAAGAGGGATGGGATTATTGTAACCCAATCAGGCACACTCCTGAAGCTGGGGATGGGGTCAACTTTTCCAAGACACAAGACTGCATGGGGAAGAGGTTGACAACTGAACAAAGTTAGGGTTCCTCGAGGAAGAAGGAAGGGGGAATGGGTGGCGGACAAGCAACAGTTATTCCAACCCATACTAAGCAGTAAAATTCTTTTTCTTCTCTCTTTGCTTCACGGAATGGTAATTTCCTCATTTTATTCCCATCACAAGCTCTGAAGGATGCAGATTTCTAAGATGATAAAACTCATCTCAGATCATAAGTAAATTGTTAATGACTGGGATGAAAGGCTGGGTTTTAGAGAAGGTGAGTACTATTTGTTGGAGAGAACCAGATAAGCGAATGCCAACATTTCTCAAAGTATATTCCATAGAATATTAATTGTTAAAGTGTGGGGGGTGGGGTGAAAGTAAGGTAGATGGAATTGAGAGAGAAGGTCATGTTTTTTTAAAAAGTCTGAAAATGTTGAGCGTTCTTTCTTTGTTTTCTAGAATAACAGTGTGATTTACGTATTGAGTCCAAGAAGTCCTGTTTCAGGAAGGAGAGGTCAGCACAAGCACCACCTCTAACTTTCAATGACTTTAATACAATAAACTGGTCTACTAGGCCAAGGGTTATCAAATCTGGGCCATGCTGTGTTCTGGTGAATAAAGTTTTATTAGAACACAGCTATGCCCGTTCATGACATGTGTCTATGGCTACTTTCATCCTACAACAGCAAAGTTGAGTTCCTGTGAAAGAGACTGAATCGCCCGCAAAGCCTAAAATATTTACTACCTGTCTCTTCACAGAAAAAGTTTGTGAATCCCTGCTATTAGGCTGTGATTGTCTTGAAAGAAGAACTATATGATTTTCATCTTTGTATAATAATCCATACTATATATTACTTGCTTTTAATGTGTCAATCACTGTGCTATCGTGCTTAGCATTTTAAGCCCTAAATAATTCTATGTGATTAGATGTTCTTATCTTGGTTCTATAGCACTCAGACAGGTAAAACAATTTCCTGGAGCATACACAACCAATAAGTCCCAGACCTGGGAGTCAAACTCAGATCTGCCTGTCTCACATAAAGTCCATGCTCTTAACCACTGCACGTCCTCTATAGACTTTCCATTCCTCTGCATAGTTCCAGGTTCGTACAAGGCACTTAATACTTGATATTGAACTGAAATGGAATCAGAATTATTATTTTAAAAATATTTGTTTGCTTTATTGGAGCCTTAATAGATTATTTACCTATCAGGGAATACTTTTCTAATTGAATTGACATTAATGGCCTGGGGGAAATTGACAAGAGGAAAACAGTTCTTTCAGATGTGAAGAAAGAGTTAGTTTCATTTTCCCTTTCTACACAGAATATCTGTTCAGTTTTGGTCTCCAACAGGAAGCATTGACAAATCAATCCGCGCTTCCCAAGCGGCGCACTATCCAGTGCGCCACCGGGCCGGCCCCAAATCAATGAATTTAACCAGGAGAAAGAAACAAACAATTGTTTTTGCTTGGATGATACAACAGGTCCTCAAAAAGTTCTTGGAAAATGTGCATTATAAAAATAACTATGCATGGACTGCAAAATATTTTTGCACCAGAATAAACTTGTACTAACTTGTTATAACATTTCTGAATAGGATATAATTTGAGGCACTAAGAAGACATCACCTTGAAAAGAACCCTTGTTAGAGTAACATGAATTTTGCTAAAATTGAAGCAAGAACAAACATTACATTTATGGTGAATCTTGGGAGGAAGAACTGTGAAATCACTGCTGCTTTACGAAAAGTTTATGGGAACCAAATGCCAAAGACATCAGCAGTTTACAAATGGATAACTCATTTTGAGAAGGGATGAGACGATGTTGAAGATGAAGTCCACAGTGGCAGACCATCCACATCAATTGGCAAGGAAAAAATTAAACTTGTTTGTATCCTATTGAAGAGGACCAATGAGTAACAGCTTACAAACAACAGCCAACACCACAGACATCTCAATTGGTTCAGCTGACTCAATTCTGACTGAAAATGACAGTTGAGCAAACTTGCTGCTTGATAGGTGCCAAAACCGTTGCACCCAGCTCAGCAGCAGACAAGATCCAGCTTTCAATGGAAATTTTAAACAAGTGGAATCAAGTTCCTGAAGCATTTCATTGAAACATTGTAACAGGGGATGAAATGTCTTTACCAGTATGACCCTGAAGACAATGCATTATCAAAGCCATGGCTACCAAGAGGTAGAAGTGGTCCAGTCAAACAAAAGCAGACTGGTCAAGAGCAAAGATCATGGCAACAGTTTTTGGGATGCTCAAGGCATTTTGCTTGTTGACTTTCTGGAGAGCCAAGGAATGACAACATCTGCTTATTATGAGAGTGTTTTGAGAAAGTCAGCCAAAGCTTTAGCAGAAAAACTCCCGGGAAACCTTCACCAAACAGTCCATTTCCACCACGACAATGCTCCTGCTCATTCCTTTCATCAAAAGAGGGCAATTTGGTGAGAGTTTTGACCAGAAATCATTAGGCATCCATTTTACAGTCATGGAGTTGGCTCCTTCCGACTTCTTTTGTTTCCTAATTTAAAAAAATCTTTAAAGTGCACCCATTTTTCTTCAGTTAATAATGTAGGAAAGACTGCGTTGACATGGTCAAATTCCCAGGACTCTCAGTTCTTTAGGTATGGACTAAATGGCTGGTATCATCACTTACAAAAGTGTCTTGAACTTGATGGAGATTATGTTGAAAAATAAAGTTTATATTTTTCATTTTTGTCTTTTAATTCCAATTTTTTCAATGAACATTTTAAAGTTCCCTAGTATACTTGATTTATGAAAAAGAGGGTAGAAAAGCCCAACATCACTTAAAATGGTATAACTTCCAATTTTCATGCTGCCCTTTGTGCTGGGGTATCCCAAACCAAGTGAAAATGCTCTACTGCTCAAGGATCTACACAGGTGAAGGACCCTATTATGTTACTAATGACTGATCGGCAGCTGCAGTGTTATTTACCTGTTATTACCCAGCATCGGGACTACTGGGTCATGTGGATTGCTATAGAATGTGTTGCGATTCCACTGCTCTCTTCCCACTTTTTATTCTGGAGTCTCTCAAGTGTGCTCTTAATAGATAAAACTATGCCTCCACCAAAGACAAAACACAAAGATGGAAGGTTGACCCAATAATGATGGCGGAGAATACTTTCCTCAAGTCATATAACAACAAAATTTAGATATTGCTATGGGAAGAATGAAACAGGAAAATTATCAGTGCCACAGACTACTTTGGACTATAGTTTGCTTATTGTCATAGAATATTGCTCTTTAGAAAAGTATGAAGCTCTGGGCTAAGGGCCTCAAACACACTAATGAAAATTTTTAATGGAAACCACCATTCTGTGTGCACCACAATCCCATTTCCTGAGAAAATCTTGTTGTGCCAGAAGCCAGGGTTGTTTTCTGTTATTAAGTACACAGTGGTATTATCAGAGGTGCCTTGGAGATTTAGGGGTGCTGCTGGAAGGACATTCTGGGAGGTAGACAAGAAAGACAGGTGCAGAAGTACATCTCTGGGTATCTTAGTGTCATTGCCAGTCTCTGCCTGGTCCCAGCCAGCATGTGGATTCTTTATCATTTTTTTGTTCTTATCCAAAGGTAGAAGTTAGTACTAATGGCTGTAAAGGTTTCAGTCCCTCAAACAAAGCTTATTTTAGGGATTCATCTTGGAAACAATTTTCTTTAGCTATCATTTTTTTCTTCTGGACAATTTCAAATAAGCCTCTGTCAGCTTTTCTCATCCATTTTGGGAAATGAAAACATTTTTCTACTAAGGCAAAGGCTCCATATATTACAGTTTAGTTATCACATAACTAAAACTTCCCATCTTCTGTGGATTTCCTCCAATAAGTTCAGCCAGGCTTGATCTGTTTTCTTTCCAGGTGACGCACACCCTTTATTCCTTAAACCTTTACTTCTCAAAGTGTTGTTCTTGGATCACCCGCATCAGAAACGCTTTAGAGGAATGTATTGCAAATGTGGATCTCTGGACCTCAGTCATCCTGAATCAGAATAC
>NW_007731834.1:0-33204 GCF_000696425.1 Galeopterus variegatus
CTACAGAAACATACTTCTCTGTCACAGCTGCTCACCTTCTGTGAGAACCCCATGGAAGCTGACCTGCTTCTGCCTCTCACTGTGCTTATGAATAGAGCACTAGTGTGTTAGGGATCCAGGCTGGAGGCAGCTTTCAACCCATCACTGGTCAATTAATGCAGCTTTTAGCTGCAATTATTGGATAGCACTGCTCCCCAGATGCTTCTGGCATCTGCAAACAAGAGCTTTTTATCCCCATTCCTTCAATGGGCAGGTCTTCTCCCATACTACCTATTTTCTTTTCTTTTGCATCATTCTATTTTCACCAGAATGGAAAAGCTTTGAATTATCAGTTTTTTTCTAAAGTGAACTGCTACTGCCTTTCTTAAAGTAGAATGTATGTGCCATTCAACTGCCCATAATTGCAGCAAGAGCTGACGCTGACCTGGGGACTATTATTCAGCAGAGTGCTATTACTTTCCAAGAGGAAAGTTTATAGATTTGTACTTTATACACACGGGGGGGAAAAGGATCCAGATAATGAAACAGAATTTCAGAGAAAGAGAAATAATTTTTTAAAAAAAAGAATACAAGAGTCAACTTAGCACAGTGGTTAAGTGCCTAGGCTCTGGATTCAGACTAAATAGGTACAAATTCTGGCCCATCTAATGAGATGTGGCCAGTTTTTACCTTCCCTGCAACTCTGTTTCCTCATTTGTACCTTGGGAATACTAATAGTTACTATCTGATCAGGTTGTCAATACATGCATACAAAGCAATTAGCAATAAAATTTTGTGTTTGTTACTATTATTTATAATCCTTAATCTTATTTCTTAGCAAAACAGTGCAATTTGGTTTCTGTGTTTTATAAGTTATATTGACATTAGGTCAAACTTCATTTGTATTTCACTAAATATATGGATCAAAGTGTAATAAAACAACTTCTAAAGCATGCTAAAATAAATTGCTCTCCTTCCCTTTAGACCAGAGGAAAACTTTTGAGATGTAACAAAATCATACCATTACTATTGTGCAGATACAGAGCCTCACCATGACAAGGCACGTTGTTGAACCTAGAGCAGCCTGGTGTTGACTAATTAACTTCTCAAGGCTTCCATGGGGTCTCGTGGGTATTTTACAGGTTCCACTAACCCAGAGAAGGCTGGAGAAGAGGAAATAGGATTAACTTCTTGATTATAAGGGTGATTATACACTGGAACAGGCTACCAAGGGAGGATACAGGATCTCCATCTCTAGGGAACTTTTAAAAAAGAGACACAACTATCTACCCTGTGTGATTTGGGTCTTCTGCGTGGAAGCAGGGGATTGAACTGAAGGAACTCAAGAAGAAAAATACATTATAATGCTAATGTTTTTTCAATTGGTAGAATTAACTTTCTTGCAGTTTATAGGAAAATACACTTCTTACTATATCCCCCGCGCTGAGACTCTGAACTCCTCTCTCTAGATGCTCTAACTGTACTTACCATGGCTGTGATTTACTTGCTGACATGCCTGTATCTCTCCCACTAGACTGTGTGGTCCCAGAGGCTGGGAGGGACTCTGTCATTGTACAGCCACACATTACTACCTGGAGTGGGAGAGGAGTAGGGTGGTTATCATTGAATACATGGAGAAGCATTTAAAGGAGCCTAGATATTCTACTAACCAACTTTTAGGTAGCTCATTCATTCATTTATTTATTCAATATTTATTGAGTTATGCTATGACAAATACATTTAAAAAATATTTTTACATGCACAAGGCATGGCACTAAATACAAAGGTGAACATTTCCCCAAGGAACTAACCTAAGGTAGAGCCAGATGCACAAAATCTATGTTTCCACAACCAAGAGGGCTAGGAGTTTCAGACTGAAGAAGTATCCACTACAGGTTGGAAACAATATACTGCAATTCTTTGTCCCTTTTAAAGAATTACTGCCTACTGTAACTCAGAACTATGAAGCATAAAGGTAGGAAATAAAATATGCCTGGTGTGTAGACATGGCTAATGTTGGAATCCTGTCGACATTGCCAATTATAGTGCTCTTAATCCTGTTCGTGAACCCAATTGTAAAGCTACGTGACCACATCAGTTGTTGGGCTCTTTTACCTGCTGGTAATCCTGCCGACTGGGCTGATATTTGCACTAGGGCTGGGTCTGGAGCTCCCAGAGCCCTCAAGCCCATTCACAGACTGGGTCACAAACCCTTCATACGCCTGGCTGGGTCACCAGACCCCACACACATGGCAGGCTGGGTCACCAGACCCCTTCACGCAGGTCTATGAGCTAGGTAACCGGCCAAAAGGTCCTTGGAAGCCGTAGGTTGTAAAGCATGGCTGCGCCAGGTGGATGCCTGAGGCATATGCCCGCCTGCTTGCTTTACTAAAACTCTCTCTCCCTCTCTCTCTCCCCCCTCTGAAGAACACAAGAATAGCAACAAAACTAAAAAGATACAGTGGCATGCGTGTGCTGAACCACACCCAACCAGACCCAAGGCAAGGGCCCTGACCAAACTACTCTATTTTCCCAACACCTGGTTACCTGAGAAAGAGGTTTTTGTGAAGATTCTTCAATAAAGTACCTTTTACTCCAAAGGACTGTCCCTGTGGCTACTGCAACAGCCACATGGTGTGTTGAGAGGGTGGTTTTCCCTCACAGAGAAGGCCTCTTTATTAGAATGCTCTCCCAATAAACAGAAAGGCCACAATCTATCAGGATTTCAGTTGCAGCACAAAAAGTGACTGGCCTATAAACATAATTTTTAACCGCTTTTCTTTAGCAACTCTGACTGTTTAATTAATCTTCAGCCATTAACCATTCGTTTAAAATGCCACTTACGGAATCTTAATTTTGCACATTATCAGCTGGTTCACAAATAGCTAACCATGAGCAGAAGCATAATGATCTCTCTCCCCCTGTTCTTAGAGCTCACCAAGCTTATAGTCAATTTTGGCTTCTTAATTAACCATATGCATATTAGCATTTAAAATTAAATGACAATTTTTTTTAAAAGAATTAATGTGCAGTGAAGTATTAACACTAACATCATTCTGCTGCCTTTTGTAGAGCCCCAAGGCAGTGCTTGTCTAAGGTCACAGCTACCCTAGATGCCCAGGGGTGTTACCCATGTGGAAATATTCCTCACCTGAGCTGAGTTCCCCTGAGTGCCATCTTGCAATGATTTTTTTGGATCCACTATTCAAAATTCTCAACTTTTATGTTTAAGGAAGAATAAACTATGTCATAACCAAGATAATCTTTAGTGCTGGCACTGAGAAATGACACATTCAGCAGCATATCCTTTTTTGGTGGTTGACCCCAATGAGGTGAGTCAGTTCACACCAAATAAGGGGGCAAGGAAGGATACTTGGGGCAAAAAAAAAAAAAATATCAGCTGATGCAGAAATGACTTTTCCCCTAAGTAGGACTCTGATTATTAGAGCCTACAGAGAAGTCATTTGCAATTTTACAGTTGTCAGCTAGGGTCAAGGTCCAAGCTAAAAACTGGGCACGAATTGTTCGGGTTGGTCCATCACAATATCTGGTAGGCTTTGACCCATGAGCATGGGTCACATCTGAGCTTTGATAGATGGCTGACATCAAACCCTGCTCCAAACTTCAGGGACTAGAGCATGAGTCTGTAATCAGTTTGACTGGTGATAGTAACATTAGGGTACTTCAAAAAGTTTGTGGAAAGTTAGAATTAAATGATAATACAAATGTTTCCAAGTACTTTTTGAAGTACCCTCGTACACTTCCAGATTTTACACATTATATTTTGGAGAATTATGGTAATCTTGGGCACTTTTTCTTTTATCCAAATACAGAGATTCTAAGAACACACACAAGTAATCGCAAATGAGAATTATGTTGCATCATGTATTAAAACTCTATGAACCCGGAAGGAGGAAAATTGTGAGAATGTTTATTAAAAATGTTTTAAAACATTGTGGGAGTAAAAATGGGAAAAATAACAGACAGCTTTCTGAATCGCAATGTGAACTGAAGTACAGCACCTCTAAATTCACTAGACACCTGGTGGAGGTGACACACCAGTGGTTATGAGCCTTGTTTCAGTTATATTCTACCTGTGCAAATCACTGAAGCTGGCTTAAACTGAGAATGCATGTGCAGGTGTCACAAAAACATTAAGACTGTAATTAGAAACAGAAACGTACTGATTGATGAAAGAACTTTGAACCAAACATGCGCATAAACAATTTGAGATTCAGCAAACTTGGCATTTTGTAATCCTGTTAGCAATTCAGCTTTTAATCCAAGTAAGTACTTGAAATACAAGCATATCTTGACTCTGCAATTTCTGGGGCTGTATTCCAAGAGAATGACAATAATTTATTCTCCTAGAAAGCCTTTCAGCCTGAAAGGAAGCAAGAGAGCTTTCCAAAGAATAATGTATAAAACTTCTTAAGTAACTAAGCTAAATCCATTCTATGATTTCTTCACTGATCAATTCATTTAACAAATATGTATTTGGTACCTACTATGTGCTAATCACTGGGAATAAAGATATTTAAATCAAGTCATGCCGTCAAAAAGGACCATTGCATTAGGCCAATGTAGAAGTTACCCACAAAGTCTAGTTTTGATTTTAGTATTTCCTCCCTTGTCAAAAAGGACCATTGCATTAGGCCAATGTAGAAGTTACCCACAAAGTCTAGTTTTGATTTTAGTATTTCCTCCCTTGGTCTCTCCTGAACATTTTTATTTTTCTTTTTTGAGTTAAGGAACTAATGGTGATTGTGAAACTGCTGAAAGAAGAAAGACACCTCAAAAAGGACCGTTGCATTAGGCCAATGTAGAAGTTACCCACAAAGTCTAGTTTTGATTTTAGTATTTCCTCCCTTGGTCTCTCCTGAACATTTTTTTTTTTCTTTTTTGAGTTAAGGAACTAATGGTGATTGTGAAACTGCTGAAAGAAGAAAGACACTCTTTACTAGTGATCTGCCAAGTATGGAACCTAGGCCAGCAGCATGAGTATCATCTGGCAGCTTGCTAGAAATGCAAATTTTAGGGCCCCATCCCAGAAACTCTGGAAATGAGGTCCAAGGATCTGTGGTTGAATAAGTTGCCCAGATAATTCTAATGCATGCTTAAATTTGAGAACAATTACCCTAGACCATTAAAAGTTGAACTTAACTACAGGTGCAAACATTTATCAGATTAAGAAGGAACTTCATAGCCCTTACAATAAGTGTTAGGGAGGGAAATAGGTTAGATCTCTGGAAGCTAGGAGGTGCATGTCCCCAGGTAGCTTGAGAATGAGTGCTGCTCTGAAATGTGCTGCTGAAGAAAATGGGGAACATTTTCTATATCACAATCTGTGCTAGGGCAAATCTCTTGGTTCACTGAAGAGAAGGAAAGTACCATGCAGACTAAGTCATTCAATTAACTAAGAATCTGTTCTTTATTCTCTGCTTGGTGTAAATAAGAGGATCTTATTTCACTTCTTCCCATGTTCCAACCTCCTTTCCACACCAGGGCATTCCCCCATCTGCTCTTCTGACTGAAATGCCTTTTGTGCCCCTTTTGCTACCAAAATGTCAAATATGGTTACAGCATTCTGGACTTCTCCTTGATAGTACTCAAGGAGTAGTTATAATTAAATATTTAATATTTGTCTCCTCCAGTAGATCCTAAATTCTATGAGAGTTCACAGAGAGACTGTGTCCAAATCTCACTCAATAAATATTTGTTGAATAAATAGAGATTCATGAATTTAGTAAATTTTATGGAACTCAAATGGGTGTCTCCTTGATAGCACTCAAGGAGTAGTTATAATTAAATATTTAATATTTGTCTCCTCCAGTAGATTCTAAATTCTATGAGAGTTCACAGAGAGACTGTGTCCAAATCTCACTCAAAATATTTGTTGAATAAATAGAGATTCATGAATTTAGTAAATTTTATGGAACTCAAATGGGTGTCAAAGAACCACGTTTCCTAGGCCCTGGGCTGAAAGCTAAGCTGGTTCAGGATATATCATCAGAGGTTCCTGCAATCCCCTCTTATATTTTTAGATCTTTCTATTCTCTACACTCTCCACCTGACTGGTCTAGCAAAAGGCATCACAACCAACAAAAAAAGTGACGAAAAAATGGCTGAAGTTTGCTGAGCACTCAATATGAGCCAGCCATTGTGCTACAGGTTTCACATGCATTAACTTGTTCATGAGAATCCTACGAGACACGGCATCATCTTTACCCTAGATGTGAAGAGAGATGCTCAAAGATATTACATCATATGGCCCAGGATCACAGAAATGGCAGAGATAGGATTTATACCTAGGATTTATGCCCAGCCTCAAACTCCATGTAATTGACCACTAGGAGAAAGTTGATAACCTCAAGAGAAGTAACAGATCGTTAAACACAGCTCAAGAGACAATACAATGCATGTAATGTGTCTTAATCCTCATAAAGGTTATGTTTCTAGATCCTAAATACACATCTGAGCAGATCCTGGACATCCATTGTCTGATATAGCTAAGTCTGGAGAAATACTCTTTCAGAAATGACCCAGAAGGAATTTATAAACTGTACATCCTCAAAGTGTGCTTAGAATCAAATCATCTGAAAATTACAATTGAGGTCTATTGCTTTGGATTTCTCACGTTTTCTAGTGAATTGGCTTTGAGATTTGGAAATCACACAAACTCATAAAAAGTTGTTTTCCAGACTCTAAACTGGAATTAAGCACATCTAAGTCATTTGGTAGTGTAATGTCCCTCAATTCTGAAACATTGGATCTAGCGATGCTTCTCTTTCTTGGCATTTCTCAGTTTTCATTCACATAAGTATCCAGATTAGTCAAATTGTAAAATCCTTGCCACCTTTCAGAAACACTAGCCTCACTGCCAGGAGAAGAAGGCTGGAACAAAGTTGCAGTGAGTGGAAAACAGTGGCAGAACACTTAGTAAATCAGACAGTGAGAGAAAGGGCTGAAGCTGAACACCACCAGGTTAGTTATTCTTTGGGGAGAACACTGAGACATGAGTTGCAAGAGGAGAAAACAAACCCGTTCTCCCTCTTGCTAAATGTGGTCACGAAATGGTAAGAATGACCAATAGGGTCTCTGTGTGGGAGCATGGTGGGGAGAAATAGCCTGCAGGAATGTGACTGTTCATGAGACCAATGTTTAAGAGTGTGACAGAGACTGCTGCTCCACAGGGTCTCAGCAAGGAAGATCAACAAGAAAAAATTAAATGCTAATGGCCAATCTCTTCTACAATTTTTTCAAAATCAGTATATATTTAAATTTAAATCTAAAATCATTTATGAGTGTCTACTATGTACCAGGCCCTATACATGTTGCTTTCATGTATATTAGTTAGCTTAATCCTTCTAACAGCAAAGTCTATTAACCATACATTGATGTTATCAACACTTGATACTAAAAAAAGATGAAGGACATCCATTTTGGTAACGGTGGAAGAGTTTGTTGCATTCTCACTCTAATGAGAATAACCAGAAAAACTGGACAAACTTGAAAAGAAAAAAACAACCCAAGAAACAAAATTACTTGAAAGCACTGGAGAACTCCCAAGGCAGCCAGGACTTAAGAGACCAAGATTGATTCTGAAGAGGAGGTAGGTAAGCACATTGAATTGAGCCCAATATTTTGTGGCACTTTCCTCTACCAGTCATTTGCTAATTCATAAGTGGCACAGAACCAAGTGCTAAGAAAATGGGCAGAGTGTAGTAGCTAAGAGACTTGGAGGCTGAGCAGAAATTCTGACATTCTCTTGGGTTTGAGAAGATAGAAATCAGAGTTCATGGCCTGCTAAGGAAGAAGAGCCCAGATTTCCAGTTAGGATCACAGAAATGCTACACCCTAGGAGTAAGAGTAAACTACTAATAGACCATCTGTTACAACAACTAAAACCCAGTTTCTAGCCATTTCAGTCCAAGACTACATTAAGGCAATATGCCCCTACACTACTCTAAATGCTTGACTGAAAGCAAAAATAAATCCTCTCTGGAAAAACATAACATCAGCCTAAGATTATTTCTACAGTTTTTCAAGGACTGTGTCTAGCATTTGATAAAAATTTTCATGCATACCAGGAAATAAGACCAAATGACTGAAAACCAAGTGGAAAATTAAACAATATGAATTCCCACAGCTAACGCAGATACTGACATTATTAAACATGGTTCTTAAAACAACTGTAATTAATTTATTCTAGAAAAAAAGATAAGATGAAAAATTTCATCAGAGAAGTAGAATCTCAGGGTAAAACAAACAAATGGACACCTAAACCTGAAAATTACAATAACTAAAATGAAGAACTCAACAGATGGGGTTAACAGAAAATTGGACACAGCAGAAGGCAAGATTAGTAAACCAGAAGACAGAGTATTCAAAAATAATCAAACTGAAACACACAAAAAAATGGAAACACAAAACAGAAAGCAAAAAACACATACAGAAAGGTCTAATATTTTTGTTTCATTGAATTCCCAAAAGGAAGAGAGGGAGACAGAAAGAGAGAGAGACAGACAAAGACAGAGAGACAGAGAGGAGGGAAGGATGGGACAAAAACAATATTTGAGGAGGCACTACCAGCCGATAATTTTCTAAAGATGATGAAGGACATTAAAGCACAAGTTTAAGAATCTCTACAAAGCCTAATCAGGTTAAAACACACTATACATGCACACATGCACACACACGCACACAAGCACAGACACATCATAGAAGGCTACTAAAAACCAAGATAAAGAGGAAAAATTTAGAGCAATCAAAAAAACCAAGACATATTATTTTCAAAGGAGTACCAGTTTTCTGACAACAGACTGTTAAAGACCTTAAAAGTAAGAAAACAATGCAATATCTTTAAAATATTTTTAAAAAAGAAAAAGAATTCTGATAACTGCATATCCAGAGAAAATATCCTTAAAAAATAAAAAGGAAATAAAAACATTTTAAAACAAATGAAAATTGAAATAATTTGTCACATTACAGGAAATATTAAGGGAAGTTATTAAGAAAAAAAGAAAAAATATCCCAGATGAAAACAAAGGTATTCAGAAAGAAATAAGGAGAAATAGTAATGGATAAAATAAACAAATATTCACCATATAAAACAGAATTGTAGTGTATTGTTGGGTTCAAAACATACATAGATTAAAAATATATGAAAACATAGCCTGAAAGGTATTACTGAACACTGAATTAAAGTGTTTCAAGTACCATGCATTGTTCAGGAAATGGTAGATGTACTCATCTATCTTGGACTATGATAAATGAAGAATACATGTTTCAGTTCTTCAGTACTAAATGCACTAAAAGAAGAGTAAAAGAACATATAAAAATGTCATAGAGGTAAAAAAAAAAACTGAATCATAAAAATGCTTGAATAATAATTTTTAAAAGGCAAAAAAAGGAAAGAAGAATAAACATAAAATTGATGGAATAAGTAGAAAATAGAGAGTAAGATAGTAGATTTAAACCAAATTATATCTTCAGTTTCATTAAATGTAAACAGATTAAACAGTGCAATTAAAATACAGTTATTTTCTGATTGGATATGAAAACAAAACCAAACTTAACTATATGCTTCTTACAAAAGACACATTTTAAAAATAAGAACTATTAAAAATAAAATGATAAAGATGAGCTAGCAAACATTAAGCAAAAGAAAAGATGGAATAGCTATATCAATATCAGACAAAGTAGGCTTTAAAGCAAAAATCATTACTATAAATACAGTAGGATGAGTCATAATGATAAAAGGGTCAATCCAACAAGATGTGGCTTACCTTAAATTTGTACGAACCTAATAACAAGCCTCAAAATACATAAATTTTAAAAAGCTGACAAGACTAAAAGGAGAAAGAGATAAATCTACATTCATAGGAGGCTATTTTAACTTTAAGACAGAAAGGAAAAAATCTATAGAGTATATCATCTGACCACAATGGAATAAAATTGTTTATCAACAAAAGATGATAGGAAAATCTACAAACAGTTGGCAACTAAAGAACACATTTCTAAATAATTCATGGGTCAAAGAGGAAGTATCAAGGAAAATAAAAATATGTATTGAACTTAATGAAAACAAACACACAACATACCAAAATTTATGGGACACAGCTAAAGCAGTGCTGAAAGAGAAATTCATAGCATTAAATGCTTACTTAGAAAAGAGAAAAGTCTCAAATCAATAATCTAAGCTCTCTCTTAAAGAAACTAGAAAAAGGAAAGAAGAAAAACAAAAACAAAAACTACGCAAGCAGAAGGAAATTTGACAACTCAGATGAAGTTGGCCAACTCCTAGAAAAATAAAAACTACCACAACTCACACAATATGACATAATTTGAATAGCCTTATTATTATTAAGGATATTAAATTCACGATTAAAAATTTTCCCCCAAAATAAATCTCCAGGCCAAGATGGTTTAACTGGAGAATTTTACCAAATGTTTAAAGAAGAATTAACACTGGTTCTACATGATATCTTCCAGGAAAAGAAGAGATAATACTTACCTATTCATTCAATGAAGCCAATATTACCCTGATATCAAAACCAAAGATAGTACAAAAAATAAAGATAAAACTATAGACAAACATCCCTCATAAATACAGATGTAAAAATTCTTTTCAAAATATTAACAAATAGAATAAAGTAATAAATAAAAATAATTGGATATTATGACCAAATGAGTTTTAGCCCAGAGATGTAAGGCTGGTTCAATGTTTAAAAAGTAATAAATGTAATCCAGCATATTAACAGGCTAAAGAAGAAAAATCACATGATCATAAACATTGAAGCAGAAAAAGCATTTGACAAAACTCCACACCCATTTATAAAAAAAACTGTCAGAAAACTAGGAACTAAGGGGAACTTCCCAACTTGATAAAGACATCTACAAAAAACCTATATCCAATATAACACTCAATGGTTAAAGACTGATTGCTTTCCTTCTGAGATGAGGAAAAAGTCAAGAATGTTCACTTTTATGGTTGCTGTTCAACATAATACTGGAAGTTGTAGACACCATGATAAGGCAAGAAAAGGAAATAAAAAGGCATACAGATAGTAATGGAAGACAAAAAACTTACGTCTGCCTGAAAACCTGTAGGTGCTTGTTTATAGCAGTTGTATTTGTAATAGCCATACAGTAGAAAAAAACAAAATGTCTTTGAATAGGTGAATTGTTAAACAAACTGTGGTACATCCATACCATGGAATACTACTTGGTAGTTAAAAGGAATGAACTATTGATACCTGCACCAATTTGGGTGGAGCTCAAGGGCATTATATTGTGTGAAAAAAATAACAAAAAAGCCAATCCCAAAAGGCCACATCCTGGGCTGACCCCGTGGCGCAGTCAGGAGAGTGTGGCGCTGGGAGTGCAGCGACGCTCCAGCTGCGGGTTCGGATCCTATATAGGAATGGCCGGTGCGCTCACTGGCTGAGTGCAGTGCAGGTGACACCACACCAAGGGTTGCGATCCCCTTACTGGTCACGAAAAAGACAAAAAAAAAAAAAGGCCACATCCTGGGCTGACCCCGTGGCGCAGTCAGGAGAGTGTGGCGCTGGGAGTGCAGCGACGCTCCAGCTGCGGGTTCGGATCCTATATAGGAATGGCCGGTGCGCTCACTGGCTGAGTGCAGTGCAGGTGACACCACACCAAGGGTTGCGATCCCCTTACTGGTCACGAAAAAGACAAAAAAAAAAAAAGGCCACATCCTTCCATATTTATGTGGTTCCATTTATGTACCATTCTAAAGATGACAGAATTAGAGAGAAGGAAAACAGATTAATGACTGCCAAGAGTTAGGGATGTGGTATGGGTGTGTGACTATAAATGGGTAGCATGAGGGATATCTTTGCGGTGATGAAAATAGTTCTGTATCTTCATTGCAGAAGGGATTACATGGATCTACATGTGTGATAAAATGGCATAGAACTACCCACACCCACACACTGTATCAATGTTAAATTTCTGGTTTGGATATTGTGCTATAATTATGTAAGATGTAACTACTAGAGAAAATTGGGTGAAGGGTACAAGGGACTTCTTAATACTATATTTGCAACTTTCTATCACTGAAAATTTCAAAATAAAAAGTTAAAAAATAACCATAAAACTACATATAACTAGGACTACATATAATAACTACAACTACATGGTTATAGAAAAAGTAAATAAAAATTCATAAAGTCATGTTGGCAAGAACTGTCCATCCAGATTGAAAGAAAAATCTGCTAAGTGGAGAAGCAAGAACATTTGTAATTCTCCACCCAACTTCAGTTCACTCCTGGGGAATTAATAGTAATCTTAGAGGCAGAATAGTGTATCCTTTTACTTTCAATGTTTATTAACTGCCAGCTACTGTTTTTTGGATTACATATGTAAACTCAGTTAAATCCTTGTAACAACACTATGACTTATGTACTACCATTATGCTCATTTTACAGATGTGGAAACTGAGCCAGAGAGAAGGTAAGCAATTTGCTCAAAGTCACACCAGTCTCCAGAGTAGCAGAGCCAAGACCTCAAAACAAGAATGTTTGGCTTCAGAATCTACACTCCTAACTGCTAAGCTTTCTCTCATACACAGATTTTCCTTTTTTGTCTTCCTTTGGTCTATCTCCTGGCTCTTAAAGCACAATGCAAATAATAATTAATAAAAATGTTGTACACAGTATCATACACATTACACTTAAAGTGAGAGGCTGAGTAATGGCTAAATTTGAGGGAATCCAAAGTACTTGCTTAGGACTGATTGAAAGTCTGTGCAAACAATGGTTCTTGAATTTTATTTCTGGATGGGTTCATCTCAATCCTCAGTCAGCTCTCCAGAGGTTGGGTACTCCACTGCATATAAATATTAAAACATGTCTTTAAAATCTTGGATATTTATGAGTACTAACATTACAACTATCTTTTTCTGTCCTCTCTCATCTCACTGATTATTTATTGTTTGAAAAGATAAATAAAGGAAAGCAATTGACCTAGCAATGGCCTATCCTTGATTACACATTGCATTAAATACAGAAATTATAAAGAGGGCACTTTAGAATCTGTCTTTAGCATCAGCAAAGATTGTGTAATGAAAAGGTATGTGGCTTAGCCTAATAGATTAATGCAAACCACAGGTCACAAGAGGCCTGGAGTAAGTGTGGGTAGCACTACCCCAGAGAAGTAGGTCAAAGCATACGACTTCTCATAACTTTGTATCCCATAGCTTTAAGCAGAGTGCTTTGCACAAAATAGACATCTAATTTTTTTTTTATGGAATGAGTGGATGAGTGAATGAATGAATGAGTGAATGAATGAAGGAGGGAGGAAGGGGGATGTCTGGCAGGTCAGGAGTAGCATCCATGCTCTTTGCACATGCTTAGTGGCTTCCAACATTTTTGACTGCAATCCACAGTGAGAAATTCATTTTGTATCATGTCCCAGTACTCAGCTTCACACATACCCTATACACGTAGATGCATATATACATTTTACATTCATATGTAGCTGAAACAAAAATGAAATAATGTTTATACTTTTCACAACCTATGTAATAATCTTTTCTACCTTATTTTGTTAAGAATGTTGGTTGATCCACTACATTGATTTCAAGATATACTAATAGCTTACAACCTGCGGTTTGAAAAACCCAAGCATATCATATCAGGAAGCTCATGCATTGGTTTTGGAGTCAGATTGGGTTGGAATTCTGGCTCTGCCAATTTATTACCTGTGTCACCACAGTAAGTTTCTTAATTTCTCTGAGCCCCTAGTTTCTCATTTGTGAAATAGATTCCTAACCTACAGGATTTCTGTTTTCTTTCTAAAGCACAAATCTGAACATGCCATTCCCATTTCAAGGCTTCCAAGTTGCCCTAAAGTCTAAATGATTTCTCTTAGATTATCTGGCCTTTAACAATATTTCCTTTTGTTTCTTGCCTCTAGCTGGCCCTAACTTTCACACTACATTCCGTCTCTTCTATATGCAGATCCCCATGTTTTCTCTTTGCGCTTTTGTGAATGCTCTTCTGCTCACTTGATTAATTTCTACTTGTTCTTTAGGTCATACTATAGATTCCTTCAAGAAGCCCTCTTTGACCACCCAGGTCTGCATTCAGTGCCCCTTTTATGTGCTCCCACAGCATGCTGGCTGCCTCTTATACCATATCACCATCACGACTCCAAATTATCAGCTGCATCTCTCTAGAGGCCAGGAAACTCTGTATTCTGTTCTATTCTTTGTATTATTTTATGTCTAAATGAGGAAATTCTGTATATCCTCTCCAACCTATTCTTAGTAAACAGATCCTAAGGATCAGGTGGTTTGTTTGAAAAACATTCAAGTCAATGCTTAAATGACAGCTTTAAGAAATTGGGGTAGCCCTTCAGCAAGCATTCCTCAAATGTGCCCACTTACTACCAGCAGTTGAGGATGGGGGAAGCATCGTGAAAATGGATGGTCACTAAGTACCAACCCGCCTTACTCAGCTCAAGCATACTAAAGGAGAAAGGTGTCTACATTTGTCATCCCTGGACATTAACAACTTAGGCAGACATAAGTAACATTGTCCCATGAGTAGGGCTCTCATAAGATAGAAAAGAAAAATGAGAACATAAAGTTTTAAAGACAAGGAATGGAGGAAAGTAGAGTTAATGGTATATCAGTTACTACTAGCACTTATCTGGCTACAGATATTCTTTCATTAAGGGATTTCTCATGATTGTTTAAAAGTCACTTAAAAACAGGTGGTAATATGTTTTAAGAAAAAAAAAATCTGATTGCCGTTCAACTGATGAGTTAACTGTCTATGGAACTGCCATTTATCACTGGGATTCCCAAACTGACATGAGATCACTTTGGCTCTATTTGTAGAAACTAAAACCCCACATCTCTAAGTCATCTACTATATGCACTGTTCAAGTCTCTACACACAGCCTCACAGTTGTGAGTCAGAAGTGATAGCTGAAGTGCTGTTAAACTAGAATAAAATTAACTGGAAAGCTCACTGGAGAGAAAGAAAGTAGGGACAAACACCAACAGAGGCATGAGCTGTGCACGAACAGACTGTGGCTCAATGAAATGCTGAATCTCTGAAATCGAGTGTTGTGGTGAAGCGGTATCAACCCTCCTACATTGCCCCCTTAGCACAAGGTATGTTCCCACCAGCTGTTCACACAGCTACAAAGCTTTCCTGTTAACACTCTTTCTATCCTTCATTGTCCTTATCTTAGAATTTTTAAAACGCACTTTTTCAGTGGTCATGAAAACTAGGAATGTATGTCCCCTAGCTGCCTTAGTTAATTGATATTAGAAGTTATTCAGACTGAAAGATGAGGGTACTTCAAAAGATTTGTGGAAAAATAGAATTAAAAGATAATAAGAATCTTTTCATGAACTTTTTGAAGAATCCTCATAGTTCTGCATGAGCTATAAAAGAGGGTCTACAGAATAATGATAGCCTCCCACAGGGAGTTAAGAATATATTTGACAAAAGTGCTATGTAGCATTATTCTATAGCTTTTGGATTATTAAAGGAAGTGGAAAAAAAATTCAAGAAATTATCTAGAGGTCATCTGTCTGTGGTAGATTCCATGGAGTGACTCCCTAAAAGCCACTTGAAAATCCTTTCTCTCTTGACTTTGGTTACTGGAAAGATGAATTACTATTTCTCAATACCCTCTTACAACTCGGGTGACTTTTTACTACAAATTTTGCCAATGAGAAGTTGTTGGGGTCTTCTGAGAAATCTTTTCAAAGGGAGGAACCTGGCTAGCATGTGCTGTTGGCTATTCCCCCCTTTGTCTCTCTTTGTCCCTGAAGGTGGACATGAAGCCTAGAGCTGCAACAGCCACTTAGAATCATGATGCAACCTGAATAAGAGGCCTAACCACTGGGAAAGGCAAAGGAGGAAGAAGAAAAGAGGACACTTCAGGAGGCCAGGGCCACCTAAATTCCTTTATGGGTGAGATAAACGTATCAGTTGGTTTTTTTGTTGTTTACAGCCAAATAGGATCTGAGTTGACACACTGTTGTTACTGACAGCACTTCTGGGCCCATAGAAATTGGGCTAGCCCATTCTGTGGACAATGGCTGAGCCCAACTCCAAGCAAATGGACATTCAAGTCACATGGCAGGACGACAGCCTTAGTTCTGGTGACAAGCTTGGGGACATCTAATGAGTTATGGTTTTTAACAATCAATTGCCAAAGTAGCTCGGCATGTAATAACTGAGCTCTTCACTCATGGAGATGATATGACTATCTAACAGAATCTGAACTGTTCTTTAATTTTCTTGCTTTTTATCCCCTCACTTGATTTTGGCTGAGCCCAACTCCAAGCAAATGGACATTCAAGTCACATGGCAGGACGACAGCCTTAGTTCTGGTGACAAGCTTGGGGACATCCAATGAGTTATGGTTTTTAACAATCAATTGCCAAAGTAGCTCGGCATGTAATAACTGAGCTCTTCACTCATGGAGATGATATGTCTATCTAACAGAATCTGAACTGTTCTTTAATTTTCTTGCTTTTTATCCCCTCACTTGATTTTCTGTTTCTACTTTTTGTTTCTGATGATTGTAATACACTGGAACGAGTTGGGGCTAGAGTTAGGAATTAACCATTGATCATGTGACGATGGGACAGATGAAATCTAACAGGTTCCCAAACCTATGACTTTAGGGGTCAACAATGAGACATGATAAATAATCTTCTTAAATAGTTATACATATTTAGTTCAGTAATCTCCTCAATCTATAGCCCAATTACATATAATGTAGTCCAATAACCTTCCTAAATAGCTATAGTTCATATTTATTGAGCCAGACACTGGGATAATTTAATCCACAAACAATCCATAAAAAATTAGGTATACTCTTATCCTCATTTTACAGTGAGAAAACTGAGGCTGTGAAAAATTAATACATTTAACTAAGGTCCTAGAAAGACCAATCTGTAGTCTCAGGTTTTTCCCAAATTTAATGCATTTGCAATTGTATGATTTTTACAATATATCCTGTATATACCTCTGTTCTAATGGAACACGTTGTACTGTAATCATTTGTTTATGAAACAATTTCAACCATTAGACTGAGTTCCTTGAGGATCAGATTATTTATAAACTTCTTCATAAGTCCTATGGAATACAACATATGCTCAATAAAAGTTTCATACAAACATAGGTAAATACATGTTGGGGAATCAAAGCCACTTAACTGGAGTATTGAGAAGCTGTGTACTATTTGCCATTTTAATTTCACAGCTGCCATATATCATTCAATAAGAAAGTGTTTAGTAAGCAAATACTAAGTGCCTACTATTACACTGGACCACATAAAGTCTTATTTTGCATAATTAAGTCTAAATGGACACATTATTTGTGAATATCACGAGGAGAAAAAAGTTATGTCTAGGATTCACTAAGAGCAAGTAATTCCCTTTCTTGTCAGGGTTACCAGAGTAGTAAACCAAGGGATGCTCACAAATATAGTGTACCTCAACATCAGTAAGATACTTGACAAAGTCTTCCCTAATGTTCACAGATGAACTGGAGAATGCAGACTAGATAATAGTAGACTCGATTAATAGCTAACTGAAGATCCCAAAGAGTGTTGATTAATGAAGTTCTCTAGTGATGAGTTGCAGGGATCGTAGTTGACATTGATAGATGGTCTTATCAATGCTATGGATGAGTCCACAGTGATTAAATATGAGGATGGTATAAACTAGGAAGGATGTCTAGTACACTGGAGGACCAAAGTCAATACTTTAAAATATCTTTATTGGCTACAACAATGGGCTAAACCTAACAAGTAAGTATTTGACTTGGATAAAGAGACTATCTTACATTGAAGAAAAAAAAAAAAACATTGTGCACATATAGGATTTTGTACAATATACTGGGGAATCTGACTTGATAGCAACTTAAGCGAAAAAATAGAGTTTCAGTTAAAAGGTGCAATATAAGCTAGTATAAAAGTTTAGGACACATCAACAAGTATAAAGGATAAAGACCGACGGATACAAGAGTCCTATTTATTTTTGTGCCTTTCTGACCATAGCTGAAATGTGGCATCCAGTTCTGCATGCCATGCTTAACATAGCAATCATAAATGCAATAGACTTGAGTATAACGAGAAAATGCCTACCAAGAGAGCTACAGGTGTGGACTGTAACATAAGAAGGAACTAAAATAGCTGGGGGAATTTATACTGAAGAAATGATTATACAATGAACTTCTCAAGGTTAAGAGCCACATTTTCTGCATCTTTCTTAAGACCAGCTCTGAGCACAGAGCCTGGCACATGTTTGGACTCGAGAAAATGTTTGTTAATGAAGGTGGTCAGAGCAGTCACTTCAAAAATTGGAAGGGCTGTTAATGAAGCTTAGGTTCTGCATCCAGGTAGTTCAATCCAGGATCTATAGTAAATGATACATAGAAACAGCATTTGGGTGGGTAAAAAGTGGACATTTCTATGTCTATTACAGTAATCTAAAAGTGAAAAAGGATGTCTCATGGATTTTTGTCACTGGAAGTATGCTAACATGGTTCGAGTGACATCTCGTGAGGTATTTTATGGAGAAGGTGCCTCTGATCTTTGGGATGTGAGGCTTGACCACCAGAAGTCCTATTCAACTCTAAGATCCCCTCAAACCATTGACTCATTCATTCCAAAAATATTTATTGAGTACTGACTGACCTCAACTGAGGAGACCATGGTGAGCAAAAGCAGGCAAGGTTCATACCCTCACGAAGCCTGTAGTTGAGACCAGTGGTCTCCAAATAAGCTATAGGAACCCCACTTGGGGGGAGGAAGAAAACATTAGAACCACTACTTAGGTTGTGATTTTTGAAAATCTCATTCTTTTATTGATTTCTATATTTGGTATGTTTTATAATACATACAATACATTAATAGGGTAAGTAAGTATAACATTTAGAAATAAATACACATATTTTGGGAGATTCACACTCAAAAACATTTTTACTGACAGTGGGTGTGATCAAACACATCTGGCAACTTCTTGTAAAGAATGTCAGATAATTACACAAACTAACATAAAATCACAATTGTGTCAAGTGCCGCACACACTTTCTAGTCCCCCTACTTGGGACTATTGTGTCCTTATCCAAACATGAAGCTTTGTTCATACGCTGCTCGTATTCTGTGGGAGCCCTTGCAGTGGAAGACTGACACATTAGAAACCCCAGGTAGTTGTCAGGCTTTGAGGGCAGGACTTAGCTCATGCTGTGCTCAAATCCTGGAAGATTCAGTACCATGAGAATCCAGTCATATGTCACTGTCATGCTGGTAAGGATGTTTTTTTAACCACTGTCATTTATAGGTGAATCCTTTATAAGCCAAGTTTTTTTTTTTTCTTAGAAGGGCTGAAGGTTCAGGGCCAACCCATGAGAAGCAAGGAGGTAAGAGACAGAAGTTGCCCCATTAGGAATCTACTGTGGGCCACGTACATATGACACATTCCTGTGAGACAGAGATATATGAACAAATAGGGTATGCTTTATATAGAGATACAAAAAATGCAAAATGTAAAATCGTATTTAACCATTACAACACGTGAGGCCATTATTATAATCCTCCCTTTTACAGACAAGGTGATGTGGACAAACTGCCTGTGCCATTTAACAGTCTGTTGAGTTCCAGGATCATGTCTCCAGTTAAAACCCTCAGTGAGCCCCTCCCCAGCCCGACCACTGCCCTGCCTCTCTCGGGAAGGACTCCAAACTCCTCAAGCCAGCCATGGCTCTGTCATCTGCCTTGTGCTCAGCTCTCAGACCCTACCACTTTATTGCTCTCCTTTTCCCCTTCTCATTCAGGTTTCTGTTTTATTCAGCTTTTTAAGTTTCTCTAACACATCATGCTCTTCTCTCCTCAGCTTTCACCTCGCTGTGCCCTGTGCCTCCACCCAGCAGCCCCAGCCCCTGCCGTTCCCCTGTGCTTACCCCGAAGGAGAACTTTTCACACTGTCTTCTCATTGCGTGATTAGGTCTTTGCATCCCTCACTGGACTGTAAGCTCCATCACCAGGGGAATGTACTCATCTTCCCCTATGTTCCCTGGTTCCCAATTTGTTGAATTATATGCATGAAGATGAGAAATGGCACACTGGAAAAGTTATTTTACTGAAGGTCATGTAGTAGTATCTGGAAGAAGACTGGGCCCAGATTGGCCTCATTCTAAGCCCATGATTTAACCTGCCATGAACACGTCGGAACCCAAATGGATGCCAGTCTACCTATCTAGGTACTAATTTTCTTAACTAGGAAAGGAGACTGTGGCTCTATATAACCGTGTGGGGTCGGGAAAAGAAGACTGTACAACATAGACAGATCTAGAATAAAGTCTGGACTCCATGCTGTGTAAGTGTGGGCAAGTCATTCAACTTCTTTGGGCCTCAGTTTCTTCAATGATAGCATGAGAAGGTTATTCTGGATGGTCCCTTAATTCTCTTCTTATCTCTGAAATACTGTCACAGAAGGAATTTCAAAGTTGCAACCTTTTCCATCCTGCAACTATGTTCTCTCTAATGGATTAAAAATGGTGGTCAGGGGAGTGGTTCTGAGGGCTTTAAAAGGAGAGTGCACTTAAAAGGAGAACACACCACACCAGATGTGTTCCCTGAACTTTGGACTTCCCAGCCTCAGAAACTGTAAGCAATACATTTCATTTTTTTAATAAAATATCCAGTTCTGTGTATTTTGTTATAAACAACAGAAATGGACTAACACACCAGGAAAGTTCAGAACTTCATTGATAAAGGAGAGTAATAATAATAATGATAATCATAACAATGATGATGATAATAGCTAATATTCGAATGCTTACTAAGTACCACGGTAAAAACTGCTTGCTTCAAGACTTAAAGAACAAGGAGCAGAGGAGTCTTTACATATAATGAAAGATAAAAGCAGAAAAAAGATAATTCTCAATAAAAAGAGTCACACTTTTATCTGCAATCCAAAAGTATGACAACAGTCTAAAATTCTACTGAAAGCAGCTTTAGACCAGTTATTAATACAAAGAGGTCAGAGCCAAAAGTAGGACTCTATTACTCATATGTATGTCTGGGCTGGGCAGCAAATAACTTATTTTTTCTTGATACTATTTTAGAGTGGGTAAAGGTTATCCTAAGAAATTTCTTTCCTGGTCAAATCTATGTGGGTAGATAGCTTAGGATAGAGCTTCCTAAATAGTCTTCCAAAGAATAACCATAGGATCTGCAGGTCGGGGTGGGGAGCAGGGATAAGCTTTAGCTAACAAAAATTTGGGGAATGATAAATGCTGGTTGCTGTATGGTCCTCTTAAAGACTTAGAATCCATATTAGCATTTTGGGCATAAAAAGACCACAGTAAGGAGACCTGCTCCTTGTGGCTTTACCCAGAATTCCCCATATTTATTTGATTTGTGAACCTTTTTTTTACAGAATGCCTTGTATTTATTTCTATGAAATCAATATTGGGAAATACTGGCTTGGGAGGTTCCTAGAAACAGTCCCTCTCCACTGGATTCTAGCAGTGGACTTATGCAAAGAGGATTTCAATGAAGAACTATCTGATTTAGGAAAAGTAAGATTGACTATGGTCCGGGCCAGAAAAGACTCATGCCTAGTGTTATAATTTACACAGTAAAATTCAACTCTATATGAAGGCTGGGGAGAAAAAGGCCAACTTGTAATCAATCCTTTGAATTAGCAGTTTAGTTATTATGCCTGTATCACACAGTCATAGGAATTTATATTTTCATTTTGTCCCAAAGAAAAACTTGACCATCTTTCTTTAATATTATCAACCTGGAAGCTTGACAGTAAGGATTAAAAATTGCTCCTTCCTTCCCACTTGGTTATTGGAAAGGCTCTGAAAGGCAATCAGTCTTGTGAAGCTACACTTTACAGTCTGCATAAAAATGCCATGATTTCCCTTCCTCTCCCCAACCTAATTGAAAGTGCATAATATCACCCAGCTGGGGAAATGTAAACGGTAAACATATGCAATATATCATGCTTTCACACAAAAGCTGGTTACTAACAGGGACTGGGTGGTTGTCAAAACCCTAAGAAATCTGGAAAACAAGTCTTTTTTGAAATCTGGAATGAGAGCTCTTTTTACCTGCCATCCTTCCTCCCCACCTCCTCCTGCCAGACTTCAAGCTACAGTCAGATTAGACCAAGGTCAGTCAACCCATTCCTTGCATGTGTAATTCCAAGCATCACCTAACCATGTATATCACCTAAGACTCTCTTAGATCAGTCTTTCAAGAAATGAGGCATTTTACTTTTGACAGGAGGTGGGGTTAGAATCACCTTATTCCCTACCTACTTCAATTGTAGAGACAGACAGTCCTATTATCTCTTTCCTTAGCTGCTAAACCTAAAGATCCTTGGCCTTGTCACCTCTTATTTTTCTCTACTTCATCAAACGCCTATTGCAAGATTATCTCCTTTTCTACCTCTGATCATCCATGCATTAGATACAGGGTCACATTTGCCTTCAGTACATAATGCCAGGCTTTCTTTTCAAAGTCCCCTGCTTCTCCACAGCTATCTATAATTCCACTTCAGTGACATCTACTTGGAAGTCATCATTTTTCTCTTCTCTGACTCCTCACCTCCAAGTGTCACGCCATCTTCTTGAATAAGTCTTTTACAATAGGGCTCTTAGGAGAAGGACAATATTCCTTGAGAGTTTTCATCATTAGTTCTCTGTCACAATATTCCTTCAAAAATTGCTCCCTTTTGCACCATGAACTTTACTACTACTATTCATTCATGCCACCTTATAACTGGCTATTGTTTTATGTTTGATGGCTGATACCTTACGGGTAGGTCAAAGTATATTACTTGTCCAGGGTAACGTGTTCTTTTCAGTTTTAATAGATTGAAGGATACATTTTTATCTGCTTCAGCAGTATAGATGATTTGAAACTTACTGAATTAAAGCTACATTCATCTTTCACTAAGTTTATATTACCTGTCAACTGGAGGCAGTGGATGGTATGGCTTGTTAACCTTGGCATAGAGACCCTCTAAGTGGTCTCTCTCTGGAGACAGTGGACGGCCATCCCGAGGGTAACCAAGAGGTCCAGCCCGAGAAGGAGATGGAGATCTAAAGACATTCGCTGATGCACATGGTTCCCGAAAGTGGTTCACTCTGGCGTAATTGGGGTCCATTTCATCATCATCCATATCGTGCACTGATCCAATTGCACCGATAGCATAATCAGCGAGACCTCTTGCCTGCTTTTCTCTTAGCTCCTGATGTTTTGCTCCAATCCTAAAAAATGTAGAACAGGTAGCAGTGATGTACCTGAGTTTCACATACTAATAAAATGAAACACTCTCCTGAATCTATGTTAACTCTTCCTATTCACTTAGCTGTCACTTTCCTGTTTACTTAAGATGCATTTATTTCATGTTTACTCAAGATGCATTTATACAGAAATAACAACAGCATAAGAGGATTAATTTTATATTTCTGACCTTTGTTTGTTAAAAGGTCTTTACTTTGATAGTAATGCTATAGTTATTTTGACATCTTGCCCACCAATGACTGGGCTGATAACAGAGTCTGAGGCTGATTTCTATTAACATTCCCTCCTCACAAATGGGATGTGTTTTTGGGAAAAGTGCATATTTGGTGTGATATTATGGCAATATTTCTTGGGATAGGGTTGCATATTAAAAAGCCCATCAGAATCTTATACTTTTTCTGTGATTTTACTGTTTAGTGCCCTAGAGTTCCAGTGTATTCTTCTAAAGAAAAAAGCTTGCAGAAATTGATTTAACTATGAAAAAGAAATACAGAGGCTTTCTGGTTACTAAAAGCAGTGGGATCAGGGGTAATTTATAAGAGACTCTAAGTTTTTTGGTTATACAAATGTGGATCATTGTGACTCATTATATAGGAGCCAGGGACAGAGTAAAATAGTGAAGAAATTAATAGGCTCCTGACAGAGATGAATTGGCACATATAAGTGAATTAAACACCATTACTGGCAGAACTCCACAGTGCAAAAGCCTTAAGTGATATTACAAAATGCTATTGCTAATCAGTGCCACTATGTAGACTACTGGGAATGGGAGAAGAAAAATATACTTAGGTGAATTCCAAATCCATCTGAATTTTGAGAATTTGATATTTAATTTGGAAAGTGTTAGATCAGCTCTCCTAAATTCTCAGTTATGTGTTAAAATGGAAAGGTCACTTTGGCACCTTTTTGGACAATGGTGATCTTGATGGTGTTAGCAGGTCTTCAGCACTAATGAGGAAAGAGTGTAACCTTACGTCACTGGGCAAACAAGGTGCACTGTGTACAGGATGAAAGTGTAAGACAATGTTGCCTCAGGTGGCTAAAGAAAGACACTCAGGAAAGGATAGGGACAATCAGAGAATATGAGGGGGCTGTGGGCTAGAAGTGAAAGATCTGTATATGATGGGAGACGTAGTTTGAAGGTCTGGGTGAGATAAAAAAAAAAATAAAGCTGAAACCCTTCAATATCTTCTCCTCTTCAAAGAAAAACAGCTGTTTTTGCACATGGCAGCTAGTTTTATTTTACAAAACATCAAGTCCTTTGTAAAAATCTTTAGAATCCATGATCTTTCAAGTGTCGCTTTTAGCAGAACAGCATTTTTATTTTTATTTTTTTGAGTAAAGAGGAGGAGTAAAAACAAGGAAGGGGAGAAAAAAGCAAAACAAACAAAACAAAACAGAATAAGAAGGCATAGGAAAAAAAGAAAACACACACACACACACAAAACCTAAAAACAAAACTAAAACACGCTAGCATCTATTCTCAAGTCACAACAGATGAAAATAAATGCCAGGATACATTACTGCATATCTCTTTTGACTAGGCCACACCATGTACCCTCCACATAAGTAATTAGAAGAATTTATACTTTTGCATAAGACAGCTTGAATCTCCAAGGGATTTTGAATTAAGATGAAAGGAAAACTACACAGTAGGGTACCCATTAAGAGGCCTTGCCTGTTCCCTTTCAATACATTTTAGTCCTAGATTCATGGGTGTTTGTTTTGAATAATTTTTGATAAAGAAGATAACCTGCTGCATTCTGCAACAAAACAATCTTTCCAAGGACAGTGCAGACTCGATTATCAGAGAATGCTTGCTGTACTAGGATGATAGGGATGGATTTCCATTGGAAACAGAGCAAAGGACATCAATAAAGTTAGGGATTGGGATTCTTTGTGGTTATTGTCCCTCATAAGTGAGATGTCTTCAAGAGAAATCATTCAGCAGAAAGATGAATATCTCATGGCTGCCGCATAGGGCTACACTTGTGCATTAATGGAAGAGGAGAACACCAAGCTCCATTTTTAAAAGTCACAGAAACAGAACACTAGTATCTGTGTTCCTTATTTCATCTTTTCTCTTTTTTAAACGTTTTCTCATTAATTAAGCTTACTGAGTATGTAGAGATTCTCAAATGAAAAGTACTACATGTATGCAAAGCAGCATTTTATCTTGTAGTTTTCCTTTCTAAAACAAAAACAAATTCCTCCTTGATCCTCTCTGCACCACTGAGTGTTTCATTAACTAATTTCATATTAATCACTCAGTAGGTGAAACAGTAATTTCTCTGAACCATCATTATTATGCCATATATCAGGGTCTCTCCATGTGGGAGAGGACAAGGCATCTCTGAAAAGAGGAATATGGAGGTAGAAGAGACTCTCTCAACAGAGAAGTATCAAGGAAAAAGAGGTTTTTGTTTTTTTTGTAGCTCCAACCTCCCCCTATCCCAACTCTGTGTGAGAATTCTAATTGTTTATAGTCATTTCCACTTGGAGATCTCCTTACCACTGGGAACTCAACCTTTTAAAATATTTATTTTTCAAAATAGATCTTGACAATATACCCCTCTTCATTTGGTGGTACTACTAATTTCCCCATTCTCTTGCCCACACTGCCTTTGAATTGTTTAAATCTCCTCTTTTTCTCTTCCCCTGTGAAAACACTATTGTTTCTTTTTTTCTATAATAGCTTCTAAATGATAGCCTTGTTTACTTCCATTTCTTTAGCCACAGTCTAGTGTTCAGGCTTTTAAATTGCCTAGATATGCACTGTCCAATATGGTGGCCATTAGACATGTGTGGCTCTATAAATTTAAATTTGAATTAACTAAAATCAAATAAAAATAAAAATTCAGTTTGACAAAGCACATTTCCAGTGCTCAATCGGTACATATGGCTAGTAACTACTATATTGAACAATGCAGATACAGAATAATTCCATTGTTGCAGCAAGTTGCATTGAACTAGCCTAGATTATTCTGAGTTCTTCATATGTCACCTCATCCCACTTTAACTCATACCTTAAAAGGCTGCTAGAATAATCTTCCTTAAAGAACATTTCTATCATATCTCTGTTAGATCAAGGATTTCTCACAGGAGATTGTAATAAATGATGGAGTGAAATTATAGTTATTCTACTTTCTTCTCTGAAACTCTAATTGAACAAACAATGGAGAAATTGGGAGAAAATTTCATCTACAATGGAATTAGAAAATGGCCATGGTCTCATACCTTGCAATAATGTTTGGACTCAGCCCAAGAGGGTGAGTATACCAAGAGCTGATATATTCCTATGTCTCTAGCAGGGCATATATTTCATGGAAAAGGAGGGAGTCTATAGCAGTACAGACAACAAACTTTTAATCAGAAAGAGAGGGTCTGAGGACAGGAGTAGAACCCTGAAATTGTGGAGTTACTCTTTGTGAGGATCCAACTTCAGAATGGAGGGAGGCAGGCTAGAAGAGATATATTTCCTCTGAGCAGGTATCCTACCCTGAGGAAACTTCACAGAGATGAAATGAGGAGAAGAGAGAAGTATCAACCTGTTTGTATCTGATAGGGACAATTAACAGAGCAGAGAGAAACAAATCCAAATTCATCAAAATAAAACCAGTAATCTGGAAGACTTCTCTGAGAAGCAGGCTGATCTCCTGTCACAGTAACCTGATCTCCTGAAATGGAAGACCATAGAAAAGAAGCCCCCAGGGCAGTGAATCCACCAAATGTTGCAAGAAGATATTTTGGGAGAACATACAGAATTAAAGCTGCTGGTGACATTAGAGCACTATGCCCATATCATCTAACATTATATTTTAGCACAGAATTTTTAAAAAATTTCAAACACTGTAGCAAATGAAATTAATTTAATGGGTCATACAAGCATTAAAAAAAGTTAAATACAATAAAAGAGAAATATTAGAGTTTATTGCATGTAGTAAGCATAAGTATTGTTTCAAGAAAGAAAAATCAAGTGATCTATAAATTTAGGCAAATTCACACTGGACTCAAATGTGAATAAAAACAAAAGAAAAACACTCTCAAACATTTAAAAACACAAAGAGAATATGGTACTTGTTGATCTGTTTTGAAAAACTACTTAATAATAAAAAGCAGCCAACTAAGAATTTAATCAAAATGAATTCAACCTGGTTGCTATTCATTTAAACATTCCCCAAATTCATGAGTTGAAACTTAATCCCATAGTGGTGGTATTAAGAAGTGAAGCCTTTTGGGAAATGATGCATTAGTGCCTTATAAAAAAGCTAGAGGGAACTAGCTTAGGCCCCTTTTTGCTTTTCCACCTTTCTGCCATGTGAGGACACCTAGATAGCACCCCAAACCTGCTGGTGCCTTGATCTTGGCATTCTCTGCCTCTGGAAATGTCAGAAAATAAATTTCTGTTCTTTATAAATTATCCAGTCTCAGGTATTTTGTCATAGCAGTAAAAATGGAATAAGATACTGGTGAAGCTGTGGAATGACAGGCCTAGAGGTAAGCAATACATTCAGTTAAATATAAAACTAAGGCTAAACATCTGTGGGAACAATAAATACAGAAAAAAGGTAAATAGTGTGAACTCTGAGAATACAGAAATAATATCACTAATAAAAATCAGAAGCCAGTAAGGAGGTGAGGTAGGAGCACTATTATCCAACTATATTTATTTCCTTACTTTATAAAGTAGGCATTAGTAGTTACTGTTTAAAGTTGATAAATTTGGAAACTGAGATTTGAGTATATTAAACATAATTACAAAGAAACCCCTAAAAGAACAGACTCTCAGCAGAGGAGAAATACACAAAACATACCTTGACCATATAGTAGAAAACAGAAAACAGAAGAAGCAGTAAAAAAGAAAGTAAGAAAAAATAAGTTGGCCAAATTTATGTTATGACAATAAATGTAAATGGAATAAATTTCTTTAGTATAACTAAAAGATCCCATATATGAGTAAAAAAACCCAAAACACTAAGTGCTATTATAATAGTGAAAAATGGGAAACAAGGAAAATGTGCATTAATAGGGGCTATGAAAGAAGTATTATGAAGGTGTAAAAAACAGGGTCATACTATTTTTACAGTTATGCACCGCATAATGACATTTAGGTCAATGATGGACTGCATATATGACAGTGGATGGAGCAGTAGGCTACATATATATATATATATATATACACATATATATATATATCTCCTTACATATGCATAGAAAATGTCTGGAAGGTTACACAAAATAGTCGTATATATATATATACATATATATATATATATATATATATCTCCTTACATATGCATAGAAAATGTCTGGAAGGTTACACAAAATAGTCATAACAGTGGCTGTCTTCAGAGAATGAAACCGGTAGTCTTTATACCTTATAAACTATTTGAATTTTTATATATTTAAAACATAATTTAAAAAATTAAAAAATATAAAAAGTTCCTAACAACTACAAGTCATAGTAAATCAAAACTTCTGTTTAAAACATTAAATACCCTGCACCGACAGGCATGATTTGTCTTCAAACCTGGTTTCTCATGACTCCATTGTTAACTCAGTTATGACAATTTTTTTCAAATTACTGTTCATTGAACTTTTATTTGGTCCTTTCAAATCAACTGATTTTTCCAAGAGTACCCCATCTCTGTTAATCAAATATTTGACTCTAGTTTTCTCTAATATGAGGACCAAACTTACTCATATACAGCTCCACATTGACCTCAACAATTATTCATCTCATCTTCAATGCATGTATCAAATACAATTTGTATTAATCTGTAATTTTTACATATTACTTTGCAGAAAAAACCTTTTATTAATTTATTCTAGATATTCTGCTTCCATTACTAGACTACAAACTCCTTAAGTATGTCATGTGAGTTTTCTTTCTGATAATTTTTGGTTGGCTGACTAATTCATTCAATATTTACTGATATTATACTGGATACTAGAAATAAAAAAAGAACCATAACTATGAGGGGAGACATAAACAAGTAATTATAATTCAGTGGGAATATAAAGATACTGCATGTACAAAGAGTAATTCAATTCAGCTTAGAAATTTTGAGGAAGGATCATGAAGGCAGTGCCACGTGAACTGGGTTTTGAAGGAACTTGTCAACCTTGTCCCAACTTGTGCAAATGGTGTGAGGCTCTCCAGTCAGAGGAAGGGACAGAAGTAAATGGGTATAAAAATGCAAGGTTTACTTAATGCTAGGACAGAAATCAGATGTGGTGGAAACAGACTAGCTTGAGTTACCTACCTAGAACTCCTCTAAAAAAGGAACACATTTAATAAAAATTATTGGCAAGTTTCTATAAAGTTTAAAATAACACAAGTTTGCCTAATATTCAAAATTTTTGGTGAGGTAATCCTACTATATCTTTCTTTGTTAGTTTAACATTTTATTACAAAATGAAACAAAGATACAGAAATTTGCAAAAAACAAATCCATGGATTAAAGAACTGTTCTCAAGCACACGTTTGTAACAATCACTGTGGTAAAAAAATAGACCTTTGCCGGATACTCCAGGTCTCCATGAGTTCCCGCCTTATCACAACCATGTCTAAATTACATCTGTATCTCTTTTCTTCCACATTAATAATCTCAATACATACAGAATGCTGGAATTAAGTCTCTCATGATTATGACTTGCTTTACTCTGTATTATATATATAAAACAGTTTCAGAATAACAATACCAGCACTACCATCAATACTGTGATTATTAAAAAGAGTTAACATTTTCATACACTCTTCCCACTAGCCCTCCATTTTCGTAGTTGTACTATACAGGACCTACATTGTTAAATCATACAGCTGCTATTCACTACACTTCTCTGTTCAGCTCTCATTTAATCCTAGCTCTACAAGTAACTATTTATTTAATATATAAAAGTAAACACATTTAATAAGGACCAACAGTCTTCATGTCAATAAATATGTACTCATCTATTAGACTCCTCAGGAAGAACTGACGGGGATGGTATTTCTTAAGATGAAAATGGTATGCCCATTATATTTGAAAGTCAGTTTTGCTGAAAGTAAAATCACTGGCTCACCTTTTTTCCTTGAGTATTTTAAATACGTGGTCCATTTTCTCATGATAAAGTGTTGCTGTTGTAAAATTGGATGATAATCTAAGTTTATTTTCCTTATAAGTTACTTATAAGCAACTTACTCTTTTTGCTTATCCACTCAAAGTATTTTATGTGCTTTCCTTTAAAGTCTAATAATCTTAGTAGAATGGTCATTCTAGGTTGGTAGCTCTTTTACTATGTACTTTTAAATATATATTTTATGTCAGAAGTTTTTTTGAATTAGAGTTACTATTATTACTGTTGTAGGATACAAGTTGAATATAAAAGATAAATTGTATTTTTACATACTGAAAATTTATAATTAATAATAAATTTGACAATAAAATCAAGAAAACAATACTACTTAAAATAATTCAGCATGAAGATGTCAATTCATCCAATTGTTCTATAGGTTAAATATCATCCCAAACTCCCATTAGGCTTATTTTCTAAAAATTAAAAAGATAATTTTCAAACTTATTTGGAAATTAAAGGGCCAAGAATAGCCAAAATAATTTTGAAAAATAAGGATAAAGTTAGAAGGCTTATATTACAGATGTCATGACTTAGTATGAAGCTTCAATAATCAAGCCAAATATTAGACAAATACACCAATGGAATAAAGACAGAGCCCAGTAATAGACCCACACATATTTGTGAGATTTATAATAAAGTTGTCAAAACAATTCAATGAAGAAAGGAAAATCTCTCTCTTCAACAAGTGGTGCTGGAAAAACTGGATATTGTAAGGGAAACAAGAACCTTGGCTCCTATGTTTTACCATAACAAAAATCAATCCAAGATGGAAAATAAAGTGGCAAAATCCCTTTGGGAAAAGATCTAGAAGTTCTTTTAAAACTAGACATACACCAATGTGATGAGCCAGCAATTCACTTCTTAGCTATTTATACAAGAGAAACGACAAAATAACGTCTAACAAAAATCCTGAAAGAGTGTTCAGTAGCAGCGTTATCAATCACAGCAAAAAATGGAAATAACTCAAATGTCCATCAACAGAAGAATGGATAATCACACTATAATATATTTATACAATAGAATATAAATCAGTAAAAACAAGAAGTAAGCTGCTGAATTCTCAACAACAGAGATGAATCTCAAAATTATCATGCTTAGTAAAAGAAGCTAGACAAAAAAAGGACTTACTATATAATTCTGGTTATAAGGAATTCTAGATCAGGCAAAGTAATCCTATGGGGACAGAAATCAGATTAATTTCTTCATTCAGTGGGGAGTGCACTGAATGGGAAGGGGCAGGAGAGATCATTTTCAGGTGACAGAAATGCTCTGTATCTTGATACACATTCATCAAAACAGAATAGACAATATTCTTCTATTTACTTAAGATCTGAGCATTTCACTGTATGTAAATTACACCTCAGTTTAAAAAAGACCTTAAAACACAGGAAAATAAAAGCAAAAAAATGCTGATTATGTTTATACCTTTTTAAGTCCATGTGACAAAATCTAACAAATTTAGAGTCATTAATTACAAATTTACTTATATATAACTTACTGTCTTTTAAGTACATTATATAAAAACAGTTGTTATCACAATAAATTAACAGAATGGTGTGATTGCTGGGAAAATATTTAAATTGCTTAAAAAAACACAGCCCTTCTCAAGCAATTTAAACACTTCTGAAGTACCAATTTTTAGGACCATTATTGATGTTGATAAATACAAATCACTCTTAGTGATCCACAAACACATCCTCTAAAGACTAGACAACTTGCTTTACATCTATTACAAGTTTCTGCATCCATCATTCGACAAGTATTTATTGAGCACCTACACGTTTTTGTGGGTTTTTTTGTGTGTGTTTTAGGTTTAAACATTCTTAAGGCTAGGGATTGAATAGTACATTATATACCTTTGGACAAGTATTTATTGAGCACCTACACGTTTTTGTGGGTTTTTTTTTGTGTGTTTTAGGTTTAAACATTCTTAAGGCTAGGGATTGAATAGTACATTATATACCTTTGTCTTTGTAGAATTTATACTCTAGTAGGGGAGGGGGAATGAAAAAAATAACTAAAAACAATTTTAAAAATATGTTTTTAATAAGTAGAATAGGAGAAAGTAAAACAGGGAAAGGTGGTAGGAGTTGGGGGATCACACTTTTAAATACGGTGGTAAGGAAAAGCACACTGAAAATATTAAATGAAAGGCTTGAAGAGTATTAAACTGCACAGATAACTGGGGAAAGAGTATTGTAGGCAGGAATTCAGCTGGGACAAAGGCCCTGAGGCAGGCAAGTGCTAAAAATGGCAAGGAGGCCAGTGTGGGAAGGTGAGGCATCAGAGGAGGCCAGAAAAGAAATGGGGACCTAGATGATGCAGGGTCCTGTGGTCCACAGTGAAGATTTTGGCTTTTACTTTCTTCAGGTAGGAAGTCATTAGGAGGTTTCAGGCAATGAGTGGTATGGTATAGTTTGCGTGTCAAAGGGATCTCTTTGACTGCTATGTTGGGAATAGACTGCAGGTGGTGAAGTGCTGGTTGGGAGAAGAACCACGAAGACCAGTTGAGAGGTTGTTACAATAACCCAGGTGAGAGAAGGTGGAGTCTTGGATGAAGGTGTAGCGGTGGATATGGTAAAAAGTAGTTGTACACATGAGCTAAAAATGCAACTGGACTAAAACGAAAATTCTGTAATTAAGATTGCCCTCCACCCAAATTAGGGAGGTTTTGCTGCATGAAAGAGCCCATCCTACCCAGTAGTTCATCTGTCTAACAAGAATAACAGACACTGGCCGGCCCAGTGGCGCACTGCTACAGTGCGCCGCTTGGGAGTG